>NC_026005.2:38954913-39031850 GCF_000442705.2 Elaeis guineensis | reverse complement strand
ATCATTGTAGACCCAAAGGCTTGGTGCTTGTTGACTAATGGAATTATCACTCATCATATGACGACTTGAAAGTGTCTCTCTAATGGTGGTTAGGTGAGTCAACCAAAGTTGGGCTTAATCATTCGTTGGTTAGATACACCAAGTATGATCATGTTAATGGTTGGACCTAACTGGATCCTTACAGTGGAGGCCAAAGCCTACTGATTAGGTTTCTGGGGCAAAATTAAAATTACTAAAAATTATTTAGAGAAATAATTGGTTATGAACCTACCCTTAGATGTACATGGGTTGGCCAACCAAAGTTGGGCTTGTGTGCAGTCTAAGTGGATTCTAGTACCCGCTAAGGAATTAGGGTAATTCCTCGAATTGGAGATAGAAGCTACCAATTCGAATTAAATAGTGGGAGAAACCTTTTGATTAAAGTCTAAATCTTTAGGTTTAATGAATCAATTACTAATTAGGTTATGGTTCTCCTTTGTGCAAATATGGCCACTTCTCTATCGCTCCGATCATTGTTGGACAATGATAAGTTGGTGGGACCCAACTTCGGTAGCTGGTACCGAAAGTTGAAGATAGTCCTGGAGCATGAACGGATCCTATATGTGATAATGGATCCTGCACCGAGGAGCCAACTGTCAATGCACGTGAAACAGTCAGAGACACTTACCAGAAGTGGCTCATTGACCGGACCACAGTGCGCTGTATCATGCTGGCTGCTATGAGCGATGAGTTCAGTCGCAGATTCGAGACGGCTCAGCCAAAGGACATGCTTCAAGTGTTGGAGGATGCCTTTGGCACACCCGATGACGTGGAGAGGCACAAGACTAGTTGTGCCATCTTCAACACCAAAATGCGGGATGGTGCCTCTGTCACTGATCATGTATTGTACATGATCGAGCTGATGGAACGATTGAGCAAGCTCGGCTTTCTCTTGCATGAGCAGCTTGGGAAAGATGCAATACTGAACTCCCTGCCCAAGTCTTATCTCTCATTCCTCACTCATTATAGAATGACAAAGCCTGAAGTAAACTACCACGGATTACTGGGGTTGCTTCAGAACTTTGAGAAGGATCACCAACTTCACAAGGAGTCGGTGAACTTAGTGGGAGGTTTGTCTTCTGGTTCTCGACCCTTTAAGAAAGGGAAGAAGAACAAGAAGAAGAAAATGAAGAAGGTGCAAGTTCAGGCTAGGACATCAGTGCAGAGCCAGACCAAAAAGATCAAGCCTGATAAGAGTCTATTCTACTGGCAAGCACCCTAGATTAGATAGTGTGTCAGATATCTACTTATGGCACAGTAGGCTAGGTCGTATAAATAAGAACAGAATAAATAGGTTGACTCAAGAGGGAATCCTCGAAGTCAGTGATTGTGAATCACTTCCAACCTGTGAGTCCTGTCTTCTTGATAAAATGACCAAGTCACCTTTTACTGAAAAAGGTGAGAGAGCTACTAAGCTCTTGGGCCTAGTACATACTGATGTATGCGGGCCCATGAGCACCAGTGCTAGAGGTGGATATTTCTACTTCATAATTTTCACGGATGACCTATCCCGATATGGATATGTCTATCTGATGAAACATAAGTCGGATTCATTTGAAATGTTCAAACGATTCCGAAGTGAAGTAGAAAAACAAACTGGGAAGAGTATTAAAACTCTTCGATCTGATCGAGGAGGAGAATACCTTTCTAGTGAGTTTCTCACATATCTAAGAGAGAATGGGATTCTCTCCCAATGGACTCCTCCAGGAACACCACAGCATAATGGTGTGTTTGATAGGAGGAATCGGACTCTGTTAGACATGGTCCGATCCATGATGGGTTTTGCTAGCTTGCCGATATCCTTCTGGGGATATGCACTCGAATCGGCCTGTTATCTGTTAAATAGGGTTCTAAGTAAGTCTGTAATTAAGACTTCATATGAGATATGGATAGGACGTAAGCCAGTACTTTCACACCTTAGGGTCTGGGGGTGCCCGGCTTATGTCAAACGATTAGTCACAGACAAAGTTGGACCTAGGTCTGACAAATGCTCATTCATAGGGTACCCCAAAGAGACAAAAGGATATTTTTTCTACCATACTGATGAACAAAAGATGTTCGTCAGCCTTAAGGCAATCTTTTTAGAAAAGGAGTTCCTTGGTGAAGGAACCGTTGCCTTTAAGATTGAACTTGATGAAGTTCAACAGGTAGAAGGACCGACACCAATAGTTGAACCTGAGTCTGATATGATTAGATCATATCCGGAGCCTAATGTACCTGCACCATTAAGGCGATCTGGTAGAGTACCGCGTCAACCGGACAGATACTACAATTTTTTGGTCTGGGATGGTGATCCCATCGAACTTGATGAGAATAATGAGGATCCGATCACCTATATGGATGCAATGCAGAGACCTAATTCCGAGAAATGGCTTGAAACTATGAAATCCGAAATGGAGTCCATGAAGGTCAACGATGTATGGACATTGGTTGACCCACCTGAAGAGGTTAAACCCATTGGGTGTAAATGGGTCTTCAAAAAGAAGAGAGGCGCAGACGAAAAGGTGGAGACCTATAAAGCCCGTCTGGTCGCCAAGGGGTATCGTCAACGTTATGGTATTGACTATGACGAGATGTTTTTCCCTATGGCAATGCTCAAATCCATTCGGATAATGCTTGCAATAGCTGCCCATCTGGATTATGAGATCTGACAGATGGATGTAAAGACAGCTTTCCTGAATGGAGAGCTGACTGAAGAGGTGTATATGATATAACCTGAGGGGTTTACATCCATAGATGAGTCCAAGGTGTGCAAGCTTCAGAGATCCATTTATGGACTGAAGCAAGCTTCTCGGAGTTGGAACATACGTTTTGATAAAGTGATCAAAACGTATGGCTTCATTAAGAATGGAGAAGAGCCCTGCATCTATAAATGGGCAAATAGTCTAGTTGTGATATTCCTTATCTTGTACGTGGATGACATTCTCTTAATCGAAAATGACATCCCCGCACTATAGGGAATAAAAGTTTGGTTGTCATCACAGTTCTCCATGAAGGACTTGGGTGAAGCATCCTACATCCTAGGGATGAAGATCTATAGGGATAGATCTAAAAGAATGCTTGGGTTATCCCAGTCCATGTACATAGATACTGTGCTGAAGAGGTTCAGCATGGAGAATTCCAAGAAGGACTATCTACCGATAGGCCAAAGAATTTCTCTCTATAAGAAGGATTGTCCGACAACTCCTGAAGAGAGAGAGCGTATGAGTGAGTCCCATATGCTTCAGCCGTGGGATCTATCATGTACGCCATGACATGTACAAGACCAGATGTGGCATACTCACTAGGAGTAGTGAGTAGATACCAATCTGATCCTGGAGAAAACTACTGAAAAATGGTTAAAGCAATCCTTAAGTATTTGAGAAATACTAAGGACCAATGGTTGGTTTATGGCAAGTCAGATCTGAAACTTGAGGGGTTCACAGACTTTAGCTTCCAATCTGACCATGATGACAGCAGGAGCGTGTCGGGTTATATCTTTACTCTGAATGGTGGAGCCATCTGCTAGAAGAGTTCCAAGCAGCATACTGTGGCAGACTCTGTTTGTGAAGCAGAGTACATCGCAGCATCGGATGCCGCGAAGGAAGCTGTGTGGCTGAGAAAATTCATCAACGAGCTCGGAGTAGCACCCTCCCTCGATGGTCCGGTCCTGCTCTACTGCGACAGCATTGGTGCCATAGCTCAGGCGAAGGAACCCAAAGCACATCAGCGGACGAAGCACATCTTGCACCGCTTCCACCTAATCTGGGAGATCGTGGATCGAGGTGATGTTGACCTTCAGAAGATCGACAGAAAGGAGAACCTAGCCGACCTCTTCACTAAAGCCCTGGCAATAAAGGAGTTCAACAACCACAAGTCGAAGATGGGTATTAAATACTGTGCCGAGTGGCTTTAGGACAAGTGGGAGTTGTTCGAAAATGTGTCCCAAAAAGCCAATCGTCAAGCTGTTGACGGTTGAGCAACCAAGTATTGTAATTGATTTGTTAATAAATAAAATATATTTGGCATCTTCATCATAAGCTTTCATCTTCTAATGAACTCTGTTGTTATGATGAAGTTTTTAGGACTATTTAAGTTCGATAAAGAGAGGATTTATCGATTAGTCCTTAAAACTGTTCACGACCAAATGATAAGCTGTTAATAAGGACGACAGCTTCTATCGAGCATAGGTCGCTGTAGGACATATGGGTTGGTTGTCCTCTTAACCAAGGAGTGTGGAGACACTGGTATGGCATACAGGTGAGATGTAAGGGTACATCATCATTGAACGTGACCAACTCCAGAGTATTCTGCTGTCGAGAATGTCTCTGATGGGATATAGGTATAAGTGTCCCTTAGACTTGAGATCGCCTCAGTGACTTGCAAGCAACTCACTGTGCTTTGGTACTGGACTAACTGAATTTCTAATTTAGAGATGGAAGGCTTCTGGGCACAGTCAAGTACTTGCAAAGTCAGAGTGTGATCGAGATGGGATTAACCACTCCAAGAGTTGGAGAAGAATGAGTCACTGTATTTCAATTTAGCAAAACCTTGGCCAGGATAATCCATTAGATGGATTTGATATTTTAAAATACAATGTGGACAACCTGATCAGAGTTGACAGTTAAACTCTGGGGTGTCCTATGATCATTTTGGTCAAGGAGATGAATTATATGAAAACTATATCCGCATGGGTTCTACGGATGTTGTTCTACACATTCGACCTATCCGGTCGTCGGGTACCATTCCTAGATGGTCACTTCGATTGGTATAGAAATTTGTTTCTATGCTACTGGCTTAGGTTCAGACCTATGAGGTCACACACATTAGAGTTCATGATCCGATCAGATGGTTGATCAACGATTAAGAATCGTTCTAGGGTTAAATGATCAATACGATTGACATTTAACCCAGTGCAAGTGTTGCAGGAGGATCTATTAGCAATTCGATTGCTGATTGGCTTAATTTGATTAAGCCAATGGGCTGAGATTAAGTTTAATTAAATATGATTTAATTAGATTTAGTTTGAGCTTGATTGGATCAAGTCCAATTGGTTTATTGGATAAGCCAAGTGCAAGGAAAAACTAGTCCTAGTTCAACTAGGACTTGGGTCAATCTAATTTCTAATTTGATTAGAAAATTAAATCAGATTTAAATATAATTTAATCTGATTAAATTAGGTTCTTAATTGGGTTAAGACCTATTTTAATTGGGTTGATCTAATTTTGATTTGATTTGGTTTGGAAAACTAAATTAAAACAAGTCATAAGACAGAATCCTAGTAAGACTAGGATTCCACCTTGCGCCACATAAGCCTTCTCCACGCCCTCTCTCTTATTCAACGCCAATCTCCACTTATTTTGTGTGACAAAAGCCCTCTCCTAGATCTCTCCCACGTTCACAAAAGGTCTCCTCTCTTCTTTCTTACATGGAAGGTGGTTTGGATCAAATCTAAAAGGAATAAGTTTGGATTTTGAATTCTATGAGATAGAGTTTTAGAAATCCAAAACTCTTTCAATTTTGCATCAAATTTATCCAAATTTTTTTTGAAATTTTTGTGGCTTTTAGGTATATATTGTGCACCCTTTTTTGGTGATCCATGTATGAAAATATGAAGGAGGTGCTCAAGAGTTGGGCATCCCTTAACTTGCCATGTTTGGATAAGCCTTGACTAGGTGTTTGACCTAGACAAGGACTCTATCATATCTCTCTATATAAGATGAGTTTCTTTGTAAAATCATAGAAAAAGTTAGAGATTTGAGAGACCTTTGTCCCATCCAAAAATTAGAGAGAAATACCTTTGGGTCATGGAGATATAAAAGATGCAAGTTTGGGTGTCTAGAGAGAAAAATGTGAAGAAGAAGAGGGTCTTCTTCTAGGGTTTTTGTTTTCATATCTTTCTTCCCTCCATCTTGAGTTTCCTGAGAGTGTCTCAAATTTGAAACTCCTCCTTCAACTTTCCATCTTTGGAAGAGTCCAAATCAAGAAGAAGGAGGCACCTGATCAACCATCAAAGAAGAATCAGCGCAGTACTAGCATACTGTGCTGATTTCCTGAAGCAGGACTTCTGATCGAGATTCGTGGGCTCGTGTGGACGACTCCTAGAGGTCGGATACATGTGCGGCTTGCAACATCATCCTTAAGCTCGGATCAGCGAGGTTAGAGCATCTAACTTGCAAGGTAATAGATCTGATCTATTGTTTAATACATACATTAGATGTGGTGTAGAAACATGTTGATATGATCAACATGTAGTTCATGCTATATTTATATATTTTAATTTCTGATTTAATGCTATGTAATAATCATGTAATAGGATCTTAGATCTAGGGATTCTCTGATTTTAAAAAATAAATTTTGATTTATTTTAGTCTTCCGCTGTATGATCTTGAAAAAGTTTCAAGATCTAACCCTGAAACCCTAGATCTGGTTCCTACACAACCAATGTCCACACATCGTTGACCTTCATGGACTCCATTTCGGATTTCATGGCTTCTAGCCATTTTTCAGAGTCGGGTCTCTGCATTGCATCCATGTAGGTGATCGGATCCTCATCGTTTTTATCAAGTTTGATAGGATCGTCGTCTCGGACCAAGAAACCATAGTATCTGTCCGATTGACGTGGTACTCTACCAGATCGTCTTAAGGGTGCTTGAACAATGGGCTCCGGATCTGATCTAACCAAATTCGATTCAGGTTCAGCAACTTGTGTCGATTTTTCCACCTGTCGAACTTCGTCAAGTTTGATCTTAGAGGCAACAGTCCCTTCACCAAGGAACTCCTTTTCAAAAAAGATTTCATTAAGGCTGACAAACACCTTTTGCTCATCAGCCAAGTAGAAATAATATCCTTTGGTCTCTTTTGGGTACCCTATAAAATTACACTTGTCAGACCTAGGTCCTAGCTTGACCGTAATTAAACGTTTAACATAAGCCGGACACCCCCAAACCCTAAGGTGCGAGAGTACTGGCTTACGTTCTATTCATATCTCATGTGGTGTTTTGGTTACAGACTTACTCAGAACTCTATTTAGAAGGTAACAAACCGATTCGAGCACATATCTCCAGAGGAAGATCGATAGACCAGCAAACCCCATCATGGATTGAACCATGTCCAACAAGGTTCGATTCCTCCTTTCAGATACACCATTATGTTGTGGTGTTCCAGGAGGTATCCACTGAGAGAGAATCCCATTCTCTCCAAGATATGTCAGAAAATCATTGGAAAGGTATTCACCTCCTCAATCAGATCGAAGAGTTTTAATACACTTTTCAGTTTGTTTTTCTACCTCATTTCGGAATAGTTTGAACATTTCAAATGACTCCGATTTATGCTTCATTAAATAGACATACCCATACCTCGATAGGTCGTCTGTGAAGGTTATGAAGTAGAAATATCCACCTCTTGCACTTGAGCTCATAGGTCCACATATATCAGAATGTACCAGACCCAAGAGTTCACTGGCTCGCTCACCTTTTCCAGTAAAAGGTGATTTGGTCATTTTCGATACCAGCTATCGAAATTAGGTCTCATGAGCTTGTCATTATCTAATAATGATCGGAGGGACAGGGTAGTGGCCATAGCTGCATAAAAGAAAATCAGACCTCTATTAGTACATAAATTATAAATACTAAAGACTTGGACTTTAGTCTAAAATTTCTCCCAGTATTTTTACGAACTGGTAGCCTCAATCTCCAATTTGAGAAATTACTTTAATTCCTTAGTGGGTACTAGAATCCACACAGACTACACACGAGCCCAACTTTGGTTGGTCAACCCATGTGCATCTATGGGTAGGTTCATAACCAGTTATTTCTCTAAACAACTTCTAGTAATTGATTTTGCCCCAGAACCTAATCAGTAGGCTTTGGCCTCCACTGAAAAGATCTGGTTAGGTCCAACCATTAACATGATTTGATTTGGTGAATCGGACCAATAAATGATCAGGCCCGACTTTGGCCGGCCAACCTGACCACCATCAAAAAGACTCAAACCAAATTATCATATTATAAATGATAATTCCATTAGTCAATAAGCACCAGGCCTTTGGGCCTCCAATGATTATTAAACTAATGGACTCATTATCACTCACTTAATGGGAGGCTATGACTTAGTTATCAATATAACTTAATCATTTTTAGGGACCTAATAATTTTTTAGGATTTTATTAAAGGATAGATGAGAAGAAAATATCCAGCCAATTTCAATCCTTCCACTGACTTCACCAAGTCAGATTAAAAAAGAATTTAATTAAAGCTGGCATTAGGAGCACCTAAATCAGTCAAATCGATTTACCTAATGACATGGGTGAGCCCTAATCACCAAGTGATCTAATCAAAATCTAATTCACCAGGTTGGCCAGGTAAGTGAGATCAGTAGTGGGGATAAGCCATTAACTTGTCAGAGATCGAATCACTGCGAGTAGCTCCTGCTTAAAAACCACTGGTCAAACTGCCAAACTTACCTTAGACACCAACCGGTTCATTAGTTTTAATTTGATCAACTTAGTAAATAGGGTTCCACCATGTAGCTATGAATTAAGTCCATCTTGGTCTAGTTAAAGACATGGATCCATTCAACTACAACTATTGAAGTTGAGTCTAGAGTATCCTTAACCTAATCTAATTCAACTTTTGATTAGATTTGATCAATTACTCTAATTTAGTCTATTTCTTTAAGCTATCCTTAGGTCTAACCCAATTATGGATCTAATCCATTGAACCCATTGACCCACAAGTTTATGCAATTGTCTTAGGTCTTAATTCACAATTCTAGACCTACTAGACAACACTTAATTCTTTTAATTAAGTATTTAGACTGATGGGTCAGGGTTTGGCATTTCGAAAATAATTTTTAAATTTGAAAGATTTTATTTTCTGTTCACCAAATATGTTGACTCATTTCACAAATAGATCAGCACATTTCATAAATAGCAATCCTATTGCTAATTACATAACAGAAAATAACTCTATCAAAATAAATCATGAATATTCTTTTAGATCTAATCTAACACATTCATGATAAATTTCACAATTGAACCTTTACAATTAATTTTTTTCGCTGCTTCATCTGCATGAGATATAATTGCAGCGGCACCCTTACCGCCATAGGAGACCCCATCGAATGGGAGGACAGGACCTTTAAACCCTACTTTTCTCCTATGACCACACGACCATGGCAACCAACCCAATTCGATTACTTGCTACTTGGATCAAGTATATCTAAATATACCAATTTCAAAATTTAAATTTCAAATTTCAAATTTCAAATTTTGAATTTCAAATTTCAAACAAATTTCAAATTTTTGAATTTCAAATTTTGAATTTTAAATTTTGAATTTTAAATTTTGAATTTTAAATTTGAAATTTCAACCAAATTTTAAATTTTGAATTTCAAATTTTTAAATTTTAAATTTTGAATTTTAAATTTCAAAATTCAAATTTTAAATTTTGAATTTCAAATTTTTGAATTTTAAATTTCGAACAATTTTCAAAATTCAAATTTTAAATTTTAAATTTTAAATTTCAAATTTAAACTTTTAGATTACAACTTAATCTATGCATGCAAATATATATATCATATCTAAGAACCCGCTCTGATACCATTTATGGGGAAATTCAGTGCAGGGGTAAAATGGTAATTTTAAAACTTTTTCAAAATTATGATTTTACAGTGAAAAAATATTAATTAATCTAATTAATTAATATAAATTTATCCTACACTAGAATCTAAATATGATATATAGCATGCATGCATTTAAATTTAAAATTCAAATTCAAACAGTAAACACTTTACTATAATGTGTTCAGAATATAATACCTTTGTACGGATAGTAGATCACCACAATCTGATCACCGTCAGGATAGTCTGATCATTGCGATGTAGCTACACAGCGTGTCTAGCCTCTACGGATCATCCACATAAAGCTCCCGATCTGATAGACTCCTCATGAGTGCTAGCTCGTTGTAGAGCCCTTTTGATGGCCGATGCTGATCGAACTCCTTCGATCAATGTCTGTCAATTCTTCAAATACTCTGGATCATCAACAGACATGCTTGAGAGAATGTTGAAGATCTTCCTGAGATTTTGTGGGCTCACGACACTCGTAGCTCACTTTCTCACTTCCCGAACCCCAGGCTAAAACTCTAGGGAACTCACCGGAAACCTTGCACCCACTTTTCTTTTTTTTCTTTCTTTTTCTCTTGGAAGGATATGGACTTCCTTCTCACACATAAGACTTCCTCACACCCTAAAATTTTTCTCCAAAAAATCTTCTTCTTGCATGCCCCACTCTTCACCTCCTTTTATAACAACGTCAAACGTCTTATCCAAAAGAAAGGATAAAGATGAGTAATTGCACATTTGAATTCAAATCAAATTTTGAATTCAAATGGACACCAACTTATCCCTTATCCACTAAAGGTGTGAGGCATGGCTTAAATTATGCATGGAGTGATTTCATGAGAAACCTTTTCTCATGTAATAAATGGGACGTAAAAAAAGAGATAAGGTGCAATAATTGATTGCCCATTCAAATTCAAAATTTGAATGGCCAACCAATCATCCTTATCCATTCATTTGGCATATTAAAGTGGGGCGTGGAGAGGGCTTGGCATGAGGAAATAATTCATGAGAAGTTCCTTCTCATGAATTTAAATGGGTGCAATGGAAGTGAGGTGGTGCATGGAGATTGGGTCAAGGTGGTTTAATTATTTAAACCAACCTAATTGAACCAAATAAGTTAGGTCCAATTAGACTAATTTAAATCCAACTTAATTAGGCTTAATTAGGCTCAATAAAATCTTAATTAAATCAAAAATTGACTAAGTCCAACCCTTGATCAAATCAGGGACCAAACTATCTCGACGATTAGGTCAACTCTTAACCTAATCGGGTCAAACCCAACTGAATCCAATTCAATTGGACTTGATCCAAAAATAATTACTCAATCAAATTAAGTTAATTAGTGATCAAATCACTAATAAAATCTCTCAAAATACTTTGTGTAAATCCGATGGGCAATCGGGCATCAGAATTCATCGATATGTAACCCTGATCGAAAAGTCCCAACCAGTGGGACTCTTGACCCCGGTACCCATAATGTGTGGAACTCATGATTAGAGAATCTTGATTCTCGATCACTGAGTCTCAAATATGTAAGATTCTACATCAGCCATCAGATCAGATAGGAACCTCTAATGTGTGTGACCTCGCAGGTTCGAACCTAAGCCGGTAGCACAGGAACCAATTCCTATACTAATCGAAGTGACCATCTAGTAATGGTACCCGACATCCGGATAGGTCAAAGAGTCACAATCATAACACTCAGAACCTACATGAATATAGTTACTGTATAATTCATCCTTTTGACCCCTGTGTTTAGAATGACTCAGGGTTAAACTGTCAATCCTGATCAGATCATCCGAATCGTGCTCAACTCAAACAGTCCTGTGACTCCTCATAAAAACCACCCTGGCCAAGATTTTGCTAAATTAAAACATGACTGTACACAGCTCCTAAACTGAAGTGGTCAATCCCATCTTGATCCACCGACAAGTCAAGTACTTGACTACACCCAGCAGCCTTCCGTCACTGAATTAGAAATTCAGGTAGTCTAGTGCCTAAGTCCAGTGAGTTGCTTGCAAGTCACCATGGCGGTCTCAGATCGGAGGGATATTTATACCCATATTTTATCGGAGCAAATTTTGACAGTAGAAATAGCTCCAGAGTCGGTCACGTTCAGTGCAGATGTACCCTTACATCTCACCTGTATGCCATACCAGTGTCTCCACACTCATTGGTTAAGAGGACAACCCACCTATATGGCACACAACGACCTATGCTTGATAAATATTGTCATCCTTGGTAACAACGTATCATTTGGTCGCAAACAGATTTAAGGACTAAACGACAAATCCTCCTTTGTCGAGTCTAAATAGTCCTAAGGACTTCACCACAACATAGGAGTTCATTAGAAGATGAAATATTTTGTGATGAAAAATATCAAAATAATTTTTATTAATTCATAATTCATGTACATATATAAAAATGGACACAACTGTCAACAGGCTGACGATTGACTTTGGGATACTATTTCCAATAAAATATTCTTTATGGGAGATAGGGGTCATACTGATGACCCTAATACCTTTGATGAGGTGAAGTCTGACATCGATTTTGAGAAGTAGTTAGATACAATGAAATCAGAAATTGACTCAATGCACTCGAATCAAGTCTGAACTTTAGTGGATCCACTTAAGAGTATTATACCTATTAGGTGTAAATGGATCTACAAAAGAAAAATAGATGTCGATAGTAAGGTAGAGACATATAAAGCTAGGCTTGTGGCTAAAGCTTATAGTCAGCGTGAAGGCATTGACTATCAGAAAATCTTCTCACCCATAGCTATGCTGAAATTCATCTGCACTCTGCTTGCTATTGCAGCTTGTTACGATTATAAAATCTGATAGATAGATATAAAAACTGTCTTTCTGAATGAATATCTTGAAGAAGATATCTATATGGAGCAGCCTATGGGTTTCACGTTCGGTGATAGTGATCATAGAGTCTACAAGCTTGAAAGGTCTATATACGGATTAAAGTAGGCTTCTCGGAGTTAGAACCATCATTTTGATGATGCAATCAAATCATTTGATTTCATAAAAAATAAAGAAGAACTTTGTGTATACAAGAGGGTTAGTGGGAGCACAATCACTTTTCTCGTATTATAGGTGGATGATATTCTCCTTATTGGGAATGATATTTCCATACTGACCATGGTCAAAAGATTGTTGTCCAAAAAATTCTTCATGAAAGACCTAGGAGAAGCATCCTATATTCTTGAAATAAAGGTTTATAGGGATAGACCTAGACGGATGCTTGGCCTGTCACAAAAGCTGTACATAGAGAAGGTGCTGAAGAGGTTCAGCATGAAAAACTCTAAGAGAGATCTTTTACCTCTTAGGTATGGTATTCATCTCTCCAAGATGATGTGTCTGATCATATTTGAGGAGATTCAGTACATGAGTAGGATTCCTTATGCTTTGGCAATAGAAAGCCTTATGAATACCATACTATGTACTCAACTTGATATTGCCCTTGCTGTGAGTGTCACGAATAGGTATCAGTCAAATCTAGATGAGGAGCACTGGATAGCTATGACAAATATCCTTAAGTACTTAAGAAGGACTAAGGATCTGTTCTTGATCTTTGGAGGTGATTCTAAGTTACGATTCGAGGGTATATTCTTGTTCAATTTACTAGAAGGATTCTCAATAATCGATCAATGAAGGTTGAGTGTGATATAAATGTGTAAGATAAATTTTGATTTTAATGTTAGTTGTAAAACTGAATGTCATGTCATGACACAGTACTACAAAGATAATGGCACCATAGCCTTTGCTAAGGAGCCAAGATCTCACCAGAAATCCAAACACATAGAGCACCGATATACGCGACTACCTCATATCGAGGTGTGAAGAGTAGACTCTGTGGATAATGTGGCAGACCCACTGACTAAGCAGCTGAGCCAACCGAGAATGAAAGTCCACCTTGAAAAGATGAGACTTAGATTTATGACCAATTGACTTTAGTCCAAGTGAGAGATTGTTATATATATGTCCTAGAAGCCAATATGACTGATACATTGTAATTAATCTAGGACATAATTTTATACTTAATATATTGATATGATCAATAAAAAGGATAAATTTTTTTTCATTCAAGTGTAATGTGTCTTTGAATCATCCATGAAATTAGTTTCGATACATACTCTCAAGATGTTGAGAATTAGAGACATGTATTTAATTCCTAAAGGCTCCCGATCATAGGATCATCATGAGGATAGTGATAGATCCGGATAGACCGACACATAAATTACTTCCTTTAGGATAGATGAGTCTCTAATATATTATGTAGAGACACAGAGCAGTGAGTGCGGATGGTCGTTAGAGAACTAGCACTGAGCGTGACCTTACGAAAGATCACTTAGATTTTTATTCATTCATCAGTGATTGTCTCGATACTGTAGTTGTGTGACTGATCCTTTGACTTGAGATGGTACTACTGCTCATAGTGAGACTATTAGAGTTTGATTGACACATAAACATAGGTCTCAATGAGTCCTTATAGTAGATATTGGCGATAGTTGGTCCATTATAGGAGTAGGATGCACATCAAGATAGGATCTATCAACCTTGATAGAGAGAAGTAGTCCTATAGGATTTGAGAAGCTAAGTTTATAAATCTATGGCCACAGTAGAGTGATTGATAGAAAAGAATTTTCATAGACATCACATCTGGACTTGAGCTAATCGAATCTATCATATGACTGATATTGAGGTTTGACGATTTATCTATGACCTGCCATCTAGTCGGGACTCACGATAGAGGAACGAATCACATGTTAACTACACCTAGAGGTTCATTTCAGTTCTACTGGATTGCCACTATATACTGCTAGGTGTTACTGGTGGATTGTGAGAGCTCACTAGGGTTATTTTGGATAACTCAATCCTTGATTGAGTTAGAGTGGAATAGTTTCGACCCATTGAAAAGAGTTTCAATGATATAATGATGTAGATCATTATATGTCTCGCGATCAGATAGAATTGAACCTATGAGGTCACACAATAAAAGGATTATACCTGAAATTAGTAATTGAGCTTATGAAGTATCAACTGGGTTTAGAAAAATTCATTAGGTTCATGGTTATCTTGCTAGCACATGGTTGAACCAAATTCCTCTTTCCGTTAGGATTACTTATTTGATAAGTTAAATCTAACTTAATTACCTGCTAATTACCTACATGAATAAGATTCATGAGACTCCAATTGTTGTATGTCTAAGGTTATGGATCACATAAATTGAGGGTGCAAGTCCCTTATGAATCTCCTTGATAGTTATTATGGGGTGCCATTTTGAATTGTTCAATTTGAGCATGTCCACTGATTAGAGGGCCTTTGATTTTCATATGAGGTGTCTCTTAGGTGCAAAAGAGGGTATCTAATTATGAGTGCAAGGGCTCCAATAGTTGGTGCCTAATGGACTTCCTAATGTAAGTTAGATAACTTAAGTTAATAAGAATCCTAATGCAAGTA
The DNA here is from genome assembly GCF_000442705.2 of Elaeis guineensis. Classification (NCBI taxonomy): domain Eukaryota; kingdom Viridiplantae; phylum Streptophyta; class Magnoliopsida; order Arecales; family Arecaceae; genus Elaeis; species Elaeis guineensis. The sequence goes on along the minus strand of NC_026005.2, from coordinate 39,016,734 downwards.
GGACTTGTATTATATGATTGAATAAGATTTAATCTTTGTGCCTATAAAAGGGAACCTCCCCTAAGGTCCTAAGATTATCCAAGCCAGCCCCTCTCCACCCCAAGAGAATCTCTCACATCCTCTCTTCCTCCCTCTTTCTCTTCTCCTTAGGCGTCCCCACGCCATACTACTTGGGATGCGCATCCCAAGTTTTGCACATGCCCAAGGAATTGGGTGGCCCTTCATCTACTGGTTGTTAGTCTCTTGTAGCACTACAAGGCAAGGAGAAAGGTTAGAGAGGAAGAGAAGATAAGGATCAAGGAGAAAGATCAAACGTTGATTGCGATCCAGGCTTCGTTCAGATTCAGTAGGCTGAATTTTGGAGAATTAAAATTTAGATCTTAGTGGGCTGTTCCAAGCTGATCTCGAGTGGATACTCATAGAGGTCAAACACTTATATGGCTAATAGAGAGCCTCATCTCTTTCAGATCCAGATTTGAAGAAAGAGATTGCAGAAAAGGTATATGATTTGATCATAATTTAAATTTTAGCATATATCAATTTCAGCATATGAAATAGATCTATGTGGTTTTATATTTTTATGCATGCAAAATTTAGATTAAAATTATTTTAATATTATTCTCCACTGTGGTGTTTAAAAAATTAAGTTTTGAAACACATATGCATGCTTCAAACCCCAAATTCCAACAGATCATGCACAAGGTATTGCTTATGGATTTGATCCTGCGATCTCTGATTAGTTTATATGGATAGTTTATTATGAACTATCATATGAAAGACCATCATGACATCTTATTTGAATTGATCACAATTTTGATAACAAAAGAATCTTGAAAGAGTTTAGTGGTAAATACCTAGAGAGCCTAAAGAAACAAAGACACACTTAGAGTAGGTATATCGAAATTACTCAATGCTATCCTTACGATTTTCTCTTCTCTTAGTTGAGCTGTGGACTCTAATATAGAGTCGATGGGAAGGTAGAGGGCTGAGAAAGTAACCCTTAAATTGGCAATAGGGCAAGAGTTGCCCCTGTGGCCATGGATAACTATCTTTTGTGATTATCATTTGGATTTAGTTCTTAGAGATAGTCTCTATAATTTACATGGTGATGCATCTGTGAACTTAATTGAGTAAGCAGTGAATGCCATTAAATCTGAGAGATCCAAAATTAAGATAAACTTTAAAGTATAGGTAGAACCTGAGGCTAGTCATATTGGAGAAAAAATGATTAACAAACTGAGGAATTATGGGCCTTTGGGCTTCTTGACTGTCGAGTCATATCTAGTTTGTATATCATCTCTTTGAAAAAATATGATCAAGCTACTCTTATGGGATAAGAGAAAAAAAATCACTGAAATACTTATCTTTGTACATATTTGATGTGTGTAGCCCATATAATATGCTAACCAAGAAGTTGTCTCTACTTTGTTACCTTTATCAATGATCAGTCATCGTATGGGTAAGTATATGAGATACAAATCTGAAATTTTTGAAAGGTTCAAAGAATTCAGATGTATGTAGAGAAATAAATCAAAAAATTTCTGAAGATACTTCAATCAGATAGAGGATGCAATATCAATAAAAAAAATTTTCGGTTATCTCATAAAATGGTATAGTTTCATATTGGATTGCTCTTAGTACATCTCAGCTCAATGAGATAAAAAAAGTCATAGGATTATATGAGATATGGTCTGATCTATAATGAACTTCATTGATTTATTTATGTTTCTTTAGGGATATGCTTTATTTCTATAAAATTGGGTTCACTCTAAATCTGTTTCTACCACACCGTATGAGATATGGCATGATGAGAATTGAATCTTAATTATTTTGAGATTCAAGGATGTCCAGTCTGTGTCTACAATAAATAGCAGGTGGATATATTAGAGATAGGTCTATAAAGCTTTTCCTAAAAGAGTTTGGGATATTATTTTTTGAAAAGATTACAATGTGATTATGACCCGACATGCTATCTTCTTGAAATATTGTTTAACCAAGTTGAAAAAGTGGAAGAAAAATTAAGCTCAAAGAGAGTGTCTCTAAAGAGCAACGAGCCTTGAGACCTTAAAAATCTATTCATTATGAGCCAGTAGATGTATATTCCTCCTCTACCTCATACACATAGTAGCATCTCAAATCTTCTCGAAAGGTACTTGGGTATGCTTAACAGAGGATGTAGAGAAAATCATTTTTCATGGGAGATGGAGAGTATAAAGATGATCCTAGAACCTATAATGAGGTGATGTAAGACATTGACTCCAAGAAAGGGATGTGAAATAGCTTTCCTGAGTAGAGTTCTTTTGAAGATTTTTATATAGAATAGTCTATGAATTTCACTTCTCGTGATAGGAGATCATAAAGTCTATAACAATCTGGGAGTTGGAACAGTCATCTCAATGATATGATCAAATTATTTGATTAAAAAAAGAGAAATAATGTGTTTTCAAAAGGGTCAGTGAGAGTGTCCAATACTGACATCGGTTAAAATATGCTTGAATATAGATTTCTTCATGAAAGATATAAAGTGAGCATCCTAAAGATCTATAGAGATAGATGCAATTGAATGCTTGTGTTTTCACAGATAAAATACAGAGACTAGATGCTGAAAGGTTCAGCATAGAAATCTTGGAGAGGGGTCTTTTACTCTCTTGAGCATAGATGTATGCCATATAATATACTTGAATTGATATAGATAATACTATAAATATCACGAGTAGATATCAGTTGTATCCAAGCTAAGAGCGCTGGATTGCTGTGAGAACATCCTTAAGCTCTTAAGAAGGACTAAGGATATGTTCTTAATTTGAAGAAAGATCAAAGCTAGGAGTGGGTGGATACACCAATTCAAATTTTATGTCTAATATTGATGGTAGAATGTTTACAACATGGGGTGTGTTCTTGTGTCGATATTTTGGAAGGATTCTAAATAATCGATCGATGGAAGCTGAGCATACTATAGATATGTAGGATGCATTCTGGTTCTAATATTAGTTGCAGAACTAGTTGTCATGCCATCAGATATCGTGACACTATACTGCAAAGACAATGGCACCATAGTCCTTGCAAGGAGCCTAGGTCTCACCAGATATCCAAATACATAGAGCAACAGAACACGTGACTACCTTAGGTGAAAATACATAGAGGTACAGAGAACAAACTTTACATGTGATATGGATGACCCACTGATAAGTCACTTAGCCAGCCAAAGACTAAAGCCTGTCTTGTGAAGATAGGGCTTGGTACATGACAGATTGGCTTTAGTGCAAGTGGAAGATTGTTGGATGTATGCCCTAAAAGTCAATCTTAGTTGATGCATATCATATTTCTAGGATATAATTTTGTACTTATTGAGTATTTATATTACTATTCATATTTATGTAGGAACCAGATCTAGGGTTTCAGGGTTAGATCTTGAAACTTTTTCAAGATCATACAGCGAAAGATTAAAATAAATTAAAATTATTTTTTAAAATTAAAAAATCTCTAGATCTAAGATCCTATTACATGATTATTACATAGCATTAAATTAAAAATTAAAATATATAAATATAGCATGAACTACATGTTGATCATATCAACATGTTTCTATACTACATCTAATGTATGTATTAAACAATAGATCAGATCTATTACCTTGCAAGTTAGATATTCTAACCTCGCTGATCCAGGCTTGAGGATGATGTTGTAAGCCGCACATGCATCCGGCCTCTAGGAGTCATCCACACGAGCCCACGAATCTCGATCAGAAGTCCTGCTTCAGGAAATCAGCACAGTATGCTAGTACTGCGCTGATCCTTCTTTGATGGTTGATCAGGTGCCTCCTTCTTCTTGATTTAGAATATTTCAAAGATGAAAAGTAGAAGGAGGAGTTTCAGATCTGAGATGCTCTCAGGAAACTCAAGATGGAGGGAGGAAAGATATGAAAACAAACAACCCTAGAAGAAGACCCTCTTCTTCTCATTTCTCTCTCTAGACACCCTAACTTGTGTCTTTTATATATCCACGACCCAAAGGTCTTTCTCTCTAATTTTTTGATGGCCCAAAGGTCTCTCAAATCTCTGTCTTCTTCAAAAATTTCATGAAGAAACTAGTTTTATATAGAGAGATATGATAGAGTCCTTGTCTAGGTCAAATACCTAGTCAAGGCTTATCCAAACATGGCAAGTTAAGGGGCGCCCAACTCTTGAGCACCTCCTCCTTATTTTATGCATGGATCATCAGCAAAAGGTGCACAATGTGTACCATAAAAGCCACAAAAATTCCAAAAAAAAATTTGGATAGATTCGGTGCAAAATTGAAAGAGTTTTGGATTTCTAAAACTCTATCTCATAGAATTTGAAATCCAAACTTATTCCTTTTTGATTTGATCCAAACCACCTTCTATGTAAGAAAGAAGAGAGGAGACCTTTTGTGAACGTGAGAGAGGGCTTTTATCGCACAAAATAAGAGGAGATTGGCGTTGAATGAGAGAGAGGGCGTGGGGAAGGCTTATGTGGTGCAAGGTGGAATCCTAGTCTTACTAGGATTCTATCTTATGACTTGTTTTAATTTGGTTTCTCAAACCAAATCAAATCAAAATTAGATCAACCCAATTAAAATAGGTCTTAACCTAATTAAAAACCTAATTTAATCAGATTAAATTAGATTTAAATCTGATTTAATTTTCTAATCAAATTAAAAATTAGATTGACCCAAGTCCTAGTTGAACTAGGACTAGTTTTTCCTTGCACTTGGCTTATCCAAACCAATTGGACTTGATCCAATAAATCTCAAATCAAATATAATTAAATATATTTAATTAGACTTAATCTCAGTCCATTAGCTTAATCAAATTAAGCCAATTAGCAATCGAATTGCTAATCGATCCTCCGGCAACACTTGCACTGGGTTAAATGTCAATCGTATTGATCATTTAACCCTAGAACGATTCTTAATCGTTGATCAACCATCCGATCAGATCATGAACTATAATGTGTGTGATCTCATAGGTCCGAACTTAAGTTGATAGTACAAAAATAAATTTTTATACCAATCGAAGTGACCATCTAGCAATGGTACCCAACGACCGGATAGGTCAAATGTGTAGAACAACATCCTTAGAACCCATGCGGATATAGTTTTTATATAATTCATCCCCTTGACCAAAATAATCATAAGATACCCCAGAGTTTAACTGTCAACTCTGATCAGGTTGTCCACATTGTATTTCAAAATATCAAATCCATCTGATGGATTACCCTGGCCAAAGTTTTGCTAAATTGAAATACAACGACTCATTCTTCTCCAACTCTTGGAGTGGTCAATCCCATCTTGATCACACTCTGACATTGCAAGTACTTGACTGTGCCTAGAAGCCTTCCATCCCTGAATTAGAAATTCAGTTAGTCCAGTACCAAAGCACAGTGAGTTGCTTGCAAGTCACTGAGGCGATCTCAAGTCTAAGGGACACTTATACCTATATCCCATCAGAGACATTCTCGACAGCAGAATACTCTGGAGTTGGTCACGTTTAATGATGATGTACCAATACATCTCACCTGTATGCCATACTAGTGTCTCCACACTTTTTGGTTAAGAGGACAACCAACCCATATGGCTTACAGCGACCTATGCTCGATAGAAGCTGTCGTCCTTATTAACAGCCTATCATTTGGTCGTAAACTATTTTAAGGACTAATCGATAATCCTCTCTTTATCGAATCTAAATAGTCCTAAGGACTTCATAATAACAACGGAGTTCATTAGAAGATGAAAGCTTATGATAAAAATACTAAATATATTTTATTTATTAACAAATCAATTACAATACTTGGTTGCTCAACCATCAACAGCTTGACGATTGACTTTTTGGGACACATTTCCCAACAACTCCTACTTATCCTAAAGCCACTCGGCACAGTATCTAATACCCATCTTCGACTTGTGGTTGTCGAACTCCTTTATCGCCAAGGCTTTAGTGAAGGGGTCGGTCAGGTTCTCCTTTCCGTCGATCTTCTGAAGGTCGATGTCACCTCGATCCACGATCTCTCAGACCAGGTGGAAGCAACGCAAGATGTGCTTCATCCGTTGATGTGCTTTGGGTTCCTTCACCTGAGCTATGGCACCAGTGCTGTCGCAGTAGAGCAGGATCGGACCATCGAGGGAGGGTGCTACTCCGAGCTCGTTGATGAATTTTCTCAGCCACACAGCTTCCTTCGCGGCATCCGATGCTGCGATGTACTCTGCTTCACAAACAGAGTCCGTCACAGTATGCTGCTTGGAACTCTTCCAGCAGATGCTCCACCATTCAGAGTAAAGATATAACCCGACATGCTCCTGCTATCATCATGGTCAGATTGGAAGCTAGAGTCTGTGAACCCCACAAGTTTCAGATCTGACTCGCCATAAACCAACCATTGGTCCTTAGTATTTCTCAAATACTTAAGGATGGCTTTAACCACTTTCCAGTGATTTTCTTCAGGATCAGATTGGTATCTACTCACTACTCCTAGTGAGTATGCCACATCTGATCTTGTACATGTCATGGCATACATGATAGATCCCACGGTTGAAGCATATGGGACTCTACTCATATGCTCTCTCTCTTCAAAAGTTATCGGACAATCCTTCTTAGAGAGAAAAATTTCTTGGCCTATCGGTAGATAGTCCTTCTTGAAATTCTCCATGCTGCACCTCTTTAGCACAGTGTCTATGTACATGGACTGGGATAACCCAAGCATCCTTTTAGATCTATCCCTATAGATCTTCATCCCTAGGATGTAGGATGCTTCACCCAAGTCCTTCATGGAGAACTGTGATGACAACCAAACTTTTATTCCCTGTAGTGTGGGGATGTCATTCCCGATTAAGAGAATGTCATCCACGTACAAGACAAGGAATACCATAACTAGACCATTTGCCCATTTATAGATGCAGGGCTCTTCTCCATTTTTAATGAAGCCATACGTTTTGATCACCTTATCAAAATGCATGTTCTAACTCCGAGAAGCTTACTTCAATCCATAAATGGATCTCTGAAACTTGCACACCTTGGACTCATTTGTGGATGTAAACCCCTCAGGTTGTATCATATACACCTCTTCGGTCAGCTCTCCATTCAGGAAAGCTGTCTTTACATCCATCTGCCAGATCTCATAATCCAGATGGGTAGCTATTGCAAGCATTATCTGAATGGATTTGAGCATTGCCACAGGGGAAAACATCTCGTCATAGTCAATACCATAACATTGACGATACTCCTTGGTGACCAGACAGGTTTTATAGGTCTCCACCTTTCCATCTGCACCCCTCTTCCTTTTGAAGACCCATTTACACCCAATGGGTTTAACCCCTCCAGGTGGGTCAACCAATGTCCATACATCGTTGACCTTCATGGACTCCATTTCGGATTTCATGGCTTCAAGCCATTTCTTGAAATCAGGTCTCTGCATTGCATCCATATAGGTGATCGGATCCTCATTATTCTCATCAAGTTCGATGGGATCACCATCCCGGACCAAGAAATCATAGTATCTGTCCGACTGACGCAGTACTCTATCGGATCGCCTTAATGGTGCAGGTACATTGGGCTCCGGATCTGATCTAATCATATTCGACTCAGGTTCAGCTATTGGTGTCGGTCCTTCTACCTGTTGAACTTCATCAAGTTCAACCTTAGAGGCAACAGTTCCTTCACCAAGGAACTCTTTTTCTAAAAAAATTATCTTAAGACTGACAAACACCTTTTGTTCATCAGCATGGTAGAAAAAAAATATCCTTTTGTCTCTTTGGGGTACCCTATGAATGAGCATTTGTCAGACCTAGGTCCAAGTTTGTCTGTGACTAATCGTTTGACATAGGCCGGGCACCCCCAGACCTTAAGGTGTGAAAGTGCTGGCTTACGTCCCATCCATATCTCATATGGAGTCTTAATTACAGACTTACTTGGAACCTTATTTAACAGATAATAGGCCGATTCGAGTGCATATCCCCAGAAGGATATTGGCAAGCTAGCAAAACCCATCATGGATCGGACCATGTCTAACAGAGTCCGATTCTTCCTTTCAGACACACCATTATGCTGTGGTGTTCCTGGAGGAGTCCATTGGGAGAGAATCTCATTCTCTCCTAGATATGTGAGAAATTCACTAGAAAGGTATTCTCCTCCTCGATCAGATCGAAGAGTTTTAATACTCTTCCCAGTTTATTTTTCTACTTCACTTCAGAATCGTTTGAACATTTCAAATGAATCCAACTTATGTTTCATCAGATAGACATATCCATATCGGGATAGGTCATCCGTGAAAGTTATGAAGTAAAAATATCCACCTCTAGCACCTGTGCTCATGGGCTCGCATACATCAGTATGTACTAGGCCCAAGAGCTCAGTAGCTCTCTCACTTTTTTCAGTAAAAGGCGACTTGGTCATTTTACCAAGAAGACAGGACTCATAGGTTGAAAGTGATTCACAATCACTGACTTCGAGAATTTTCTCTTGAGTCAACCTGTTTATTCTGTTCTTATTTTTATGACCTAGCCTACAGTGCCATAAGTAGATATCTGACACACTATCTAATCTAGGGTGCTTGCCAGTAGAATAGACTCTTATCGGGCTTGATCTTTCTGGTCTGATCCTGCACAGATGTCCCAGCCTAAACTTGCACCTTCTTCACTTTCATCTTCTTGTTCTTCTTCCCTTTCTTAAAAGGTCGAGAACCAGAAGATGAACCTCCCACTAAGTTCACCAACTCCTTGTGAAGTTGGTGATCTTTCTCAAAGTTCTGAAGCAACCCCAGTAATCCGTGGTAGTTTACTTTAGGCTTTGTCATTCTATAATGAGTGAGGAATGGGAGATAAGACTCAGCGAGTTCAGTATTGCATCTTTCCCAAGCTGCTCATGCAAGGAAAAATCGAGCTTGCTCAATCGTTCCATCAGCTCGATCATGTACAATACATGATCAGTGATAGAGGCACCATCCCACATTTTGGCATTGAAGATGGAACAACTAGTCTTGTGCCTCTCCACGTCATCGGGTGTGCCAAAGGCATCCTCCAACACTTGAAGCATGTCCTTTGGCTGAGCCGTCTCGAATCTGCGACTGAACTCGTCGCTCATGGCAGTCAGCATGATACAGCGCACCGTGGTCCGATCACTGAGCCACTTCTGGTAAGTGTCTCTGACTGTTCCACGTGCATTGGCAGCTGGCTCCTCAGGTGCAGGATCCATTATCATATATAGGATCCGTTCATGCTCCAGGACTATCTTCAACTTTTGGTACCAGCTATCGAAGTTGGATCCCACTAACTTATCATTGTCCAACAATAATCAGAGCAATAGGGAAGTGGCCATATTTGCACAAAGGAGAACCATAACTTAATTAGTAATTGATTCATTAAACCTAAAGATTTGGACTTTAATCAAAAGGTTTCTCCCACTATTTTATTCGAATTGGTAGCCTCTACCTCCAATTCGAGGAATTACCCTAATTTCTTAGTGGGTACTAGAATCCACTTAGACTGCATACAAGCCCAACTTTGGTTGGCCAACCCATGTACATCTAAGGGTAGGTTCATAACCAATTGTTTCTTTAAATAATTTCTAGTAATTTTAATTTTGCCTCAGAAACCTAATCAGTAGGCTTTGGCCTCTACTGTAAGGATCCAGTTAGGTCCAACCATTAACATGATCATACTTGGTGTATCTAACCAACGAATGATTAAGCCCAACTTTGGTTGGCTCACCTAACCACCATTAGAGAGACACTTTCAAGTCGTCATATGATGAGTGATAATTCCATTAGTCAACAAGCACCAGGCCTTTGGGTCTGCAATGATTATTGAGTTAATGGACTCATTATCAAACACCTTAATGGGAGGCTATGACTCAGTTATCTCCATAACTTTGTCATTTTAAGGACCTAATAATTTTAGAGGATTTAAATAATTTAGAGGATGAGGTCAGATGAACCAGCTTATCATGATCCTCCCATTAGCTTCACCAAGTCAGCTTAAGGGAGACCATTAAAAGGGCTGGTCTAGGAGCACCTAAATCAGTCACACTGATTTACCTAGCTGACATGGGTCAGCTCGAATAGTCAAGTGATCCGATCAAAACATAATTTCACCAAGAGACTAGGTAAGTTTGATCAGTGGGAGGGTCTGCCAAAGCTTGCCTTAGACACCATCAGAAATGGCCAGGTAAGCGGGCTCCCAATTAAAAACCACCGGTCTGATTTACCTTAGACACCAACTGGTTTAATTAGTTTCAATTAGATCAACCTAACAGTTCGTGCTAGACCACTTAGCCAAGAATCAAGTTCATTTGGTTCTTGTTAAAGACATGGACTTGACCAACTACAACTATTGTAATTGATCTAGAGAATCCTTGACCTAATCTAAGACAACAATTGATTAGATTTAGTCAATTCTCTAATTAAGTCCATCTTCAAGCTAACCATAGGTCTAACCCAATTAATGGACCTAATTTCCACTAACCCATTAACTCAATGTGTTATGGTTTGTGTCTTAGGTTCTTCAATTCACAATCCTAGAACCTAATCAAACAACTTCTTAATTCTTAATTAAGTTTTGGGCTGAGGGTTGGGTTCGGCTTTTCAAAAAATAATTTTCATATTTATAAAATAATTTTATAATATGATTCTACCAACCATATTGCATGTTTGATTCATAATCAAGATACAAGTGAAATAAACATGAAACTACTTTAGATCTAATCTAAACAGGTTCATGTAATTGAAACAGTTTCAACTTTAAACAATTTCTTTGCACAAAAATTATTAACAAAGAGATTTTATTTCAGATTTAAATATCTTTTAAATCTAATAAATCATAAAGGTATCTTTTAAACATCTTTTAAACATCTTTTAAACATCTGATTTTTGGATGGCCCAAAGGTATCTCAAATCTCTATCTTCTTCAAAAATTTCATAAAGAAACTAGTTTTATATAGAGAGATATGATAGAGTCCTTGTCTAGGTCAAATACCTAGTCAAGGCTTATCCAAACATGGCAAGTTAAGGGGCGCCCAACTCTTGAGCACCTCCTACTTATTTTCATGCATGGATCACCAGCAAAAGGTACACAATATGTACCCTAAAAGCCATGAAAATTATAAAAAAATTTGGATAGATTCGGTGCAAAATTGAAAGAGTTTTGGATTTTTAAAACTCTATCTCATAGAATTTGAAATCCAAACTTATTCCTTTTTGATTTGATCCAAACTACCTTCCATGTAAGAAAGAAGAGAGGAGACCTTTTGTGAACGTGGGAGAGACCTGGGAGAGGGCTTTTGTCACACAAAATAAGAGGAGATTGGCATTGAATGAGAGAGAGGGCGTGGGGAAGGCTTATGTGGTGCAAGGTGGAATCCTAGTCTTACTAGGATTCTATCTTATGACTTGTTTTAATTTGGTTTCTCAAATCAAATCAAACCAAAATTAGATCAATCCAATTAAAATAGGTCTTAACCTAATTAAAAACCTAATTTAATCAGATTAAATTAGATTTAAATCTGATTTAATTTTCTAATCAATTTAAAAATTAGATTGACCCAAGTCCTAGTTGAACTAGGACTAGTTTTTCCTTGCACTTGGCTTATCCAATAAACCAATTGAACTTGATCCAATCAAGCCCAAACTAAATCTAATTAAATTATATTTAATTAGACTTAATCTCAGCCCATTGGCTTAATCAAATTAAGTCAATTAGCAATCAAATTGCTAATCGATCCTCTTACAACACTTACACTAGGTTAAATGTCAATCGTATTGATCATTTAACCCTAGAACGATTCTTAATCATTGATCAACCATCCGATCGGATCATGAACTCTAATGTGTGTGACTTCGTAGGTCTGAATCTAAGTCGGTAGTATAGGAATAAATTTTTGTACCAATTGAAGTGACCATCTAGAAATGGTACCCGACGACGGATAGGTCGAATGTGTAGAACAACATCCTTAGAACCCATGCGGATATAGTTTTCATATAATTCATCTTTTTGACCAAAATGATCATAGGACACCCCAGAGTTCAACTGTCAACTCTGATCAGGTTGTCCACATTGTATTTCAAAATATCAAATCCATCTGATGGATTACCCTGGCCAAGGTTTTGCTAAATTGAAATACAGTGACTCATTCTTCTCCAACTCTTGGAGTGGTCAATCCCATCTCGGTCACACTCTGACTTCACAAGTACTTGACTGTGCCCAGAAGCCTTCCATCCCTGAATTAGAAATTCAGTTAGTCCAGTACCAAAGTACAGTGAGTTGCTTGCAAGTCACTGAGGCGATCTCAAGTCTAAGGGACACTTATACCTATATCCCATCAGAGACATTCTTGACAGCAGAATACTCTGGAGTTGGTCATGTTTAATGATGATATACCAGTACATCTCACCTGTATGCCATACCGGTGTCTCCACACTCTTTGGTTAAGAGGACAACTAACCCATATGGCCTATAGCGATCTATGCTCGATAGAAGCTGTCGTCCTTATTAACAGCCTATCATTTGGTCGTGAACTGTTTTAAGGACTAATCGATAAATCCTCTCTTTATCGAATCTAAATAGTCCTAAGGACTTCATCATAACAACGGAGTTCATTAGAAGATGAAAGCTTATGATGAAAATGCCAAATATATTTTATTTATTAATAAATCAATTACAATACTTGGTTGCTCAACTATCAACAGCTTGACGATTGGCTTTTTGGGACATATTTCCCAACAATTTATGTGTTCATGAATCATCTAAGGGATTAATAAGATGATGAGACATATTCTCAAAGAGTTAAGAATTTGAGACATGTGTCATTAATGGTTGATTCTTAAATTGCTCCTGATCATAGGATCATCATGAAGATGGTGATTGATCTAAATAGACCAATGCATAAATCGCTTCCTCTAGACAGATGAGTCTCGATTTTGCAGTGTAGAGACACTGGAGCAAGAGTGCAAGTGGTTGTTAGAGAATAACTAGCACTAATCATGATTAGCATGAGAAGTCACATAGATGTCTGCTGATGCGTAGTCATTGATAGCACCAAAAATAATTCTACTCACTACATAGGTAGGATGAGTGGAGATCGTATCCTCAGAGACCTTGGGCTAAGTTGAGATTACAAAATAAAAGAAAGAAGCATTGTTTTGATTTAAAAAATAAATTATCTTAAAATTGATGTAATTAGAAAATAAAGAGCTCCGGAGTTTTGAATTAATTTTGTACTAGTAGAGTTGTATCTTTTTTTTTAATTAAATAGATGCTATTAATCTTAGAAAAAATATCTATCTTTCCTCGGTACACCCCGTATCCGTAGATCATGGTGCATCTTCGAAAAATACTAGATAAATAACTCTTCTTTTCTTGGCACGCTCCGTACCCGTAGATCATGGCGCATCTCCAGAAAGTAAAAGTTGTTCCTAATATTAATCTAACAGGAATGCATAAATAAAAGCATATGAAAGAGAGCAAATAAAGAACTCATAATGATTTAAATAAAAAGTATAATCTTTATTGTATATAAAGAAATACAAGAAAGTTTAGAACAATAAACCCACTCTGTGTCGTTACAAAATTTCTTCTCCACTCCCGAGACTACTAGCCTAGCTACTCATGGAGTAGTCCCTTTCTCTTCCTCTATGCAAGGCTCTAGAAGAATTTCTGGGGATGATCCTCAAATGGGAGTACAAGAGTCTTTTTATAGATGTTAGGAGGGAAGAGTTTTACATGATTTTCAAATATGGGACTAAAGAAAATACTAAGGACTAAAAGATAGATTGATGAGATGGAAAGATCACAAGTAGATAAAGAAAATACAAATTCTTCCTCTTGAAGTAATTCCAAGTATTATATTTTTTTCTTTAATTTTCAGATCCATTTGCTATCATGAGCGTCAGTCTGTTCGCCACTGTGTCCGCCAGCACAAACTCCCTACGAACCCGCCATGCCGCGTGCCCGCAATGCCGCGCACCCGCAATCTTCTTTCACGGACCCGTTAGCTGTTAGGAAACCACTTACGCTCCTTTTTGATTAGAAAATTACAAAAAGAAACTTTTGTTTCTTTAAAATGATGCCTATATTCTTTTTGAGTTCTTTGTATAGTATCTTTATTTTGTATAATACCGTATGCATCCTGCTTTTATTTTAATTTTATTTTAAGTCTAATTTTCTTCAAACTTGAGTCCTTTTGATCTGCGAATCGGATTCTTTGTATCGGCGATCACCTTTCCTGTAAAACATAAAAAGAAGCATCAAATTCTTAATAAATAAAATAAATTAAATATAATTTTTTACTTTAAATGATTTAAATTAAGTGTTTATCACACCTCCCAACTTGAATTTTGCTTGTCCTCGAGTAAAATAGATATATCAACATTGTGTACCGACTCGATCTTGAATAAAATGTTAGGTTAGGCATCCCAAAAGATAAATGATACCTGGTCAGATCATTAAAGAGATACTTCATTGGATTATCAATTTGACCTAATTAGTGGCTGAGTATTAACTAAAAAAATTTCAAGAGCTTTTCTTTCACCAACTCTCCACTTTACTCTTTAAATCCTCTAACTTAATGTGAGAGAGGTTTATTATCTTCTTGCAATTTAGTCCCCTTATTATCCACTTTTTTTTTTAACATTGTCCATCTTTTTACGCGAACCACAACACTTACTTAGGCGAAGGGGCCCGATTACTCAGTAGAAAATCAATATATTTTTTTTAAAATAAAATTTTAAAGTAAATTTTAAGGAAAATTTTTGCATACCTCAAATTTTCCACCCAATCTCTCATGAAGCAGATTCTTTATTGAGATCAGTAAGAAGAGGGTTGTAGAATCACTCCTAAAATTTGGTCTAGTCTACCATTCATTGAGTTTTCTTAATAATTTATTCCTCAATATCTCTAAAATTATCTTGACCGTTAATCATTCATTGATTAGGATGCCTAATTGACTCTTAATCAAAATAAAATATGGATACACAAAACTAATTATTTCTGACCATACTCGAAGATTTGATTAATTTCCTCCCCCCCAACTTAATCTAGATTATCCTCAATAGAGTAGGAAAGCAAAGAAAATAAAAGGAGAGAGTGCACCTGGGATAATTTTGCTTCGGAAGTTGAAGATAGCTTCATTGATTAATAGGCTCTTGTTCTAAATTTCTGCAGCTGTAGTAAAGTAAAAAAAATATAAAATCATTGGGTTGCCTCCTAACAAGCGCTAAGTTTTATGTCTTCAGCCAGACGTCAAGTTTATTATTCATTATAAAGTGGATCACACAGGTAGATGGTGTCGATTCATTTTTTTTGTGCAATTTCATCTACATATGGCTTCAGACGTTGGCTGTTTACCTTAAATGTATTGCCATTCTGGGGGTCATGAATTTCAATTACTCCATGTGGGAATATTTGTGTGACAATGAAAGGTCCATCCCATCGGGATCGAAGTTTACCAGAGAAAAAGCGTAACCTAAAATTGAAAAGCCATACCTTTTGATTTAGCTCAAACGATTTTCTAGAGATATATTTGTCATGAAATACTTTGGTTCGAGCCTTGTAAATTCATGAACTCTCGTATGCATCGTTGCGAAGTTCTTCCAGTTCATTGATTTGCACCCTTCGATTAGAACCTGCATTCTTCATGTTAAAATTAAACATTCGTATGGCCCAGAGTGCACGATGTTCTAATTCGACCGGCAGATGGTAAGCTTTGCCATAAACTAATCGGTAGGGTGACATACCGTTAGGGGTTTTAAAAGCTGTACGGTAAGCCCATAATGCATCATGTAAGCGAAGAGACCAATCCTTTCTATCGGGCCTAACCGTCTTTTCTAGGATATGTTTACTCTCCCTATTTGACACCTCTACCTGACCATTAGTTTGGGGGTGATATGGTGTGGCCACTTTGTGTGTAATATTATATTTTTTCATAAGTGCTTCAAAATGTTTATTCATAAAATGAGTCCCCCCATCACTAATGATCACCCTTGGGAAGCCAAATCGACTAATGATGTTTCGTTGGATAAAACTAGTTACAACTTTATTATCATTAATCCATGTAGCTATTGCCTCCACCCATTTTAACACATAATCAACTGCCACCAGAATATATTCGAATTCAAATGAGGTTGGAAAAGGTCCCATGAAATCAATCCCCCAAACATCGAAGATTTCTACTACTAGAATGGGGGTTAGCGGCATCATATCCTTCTTGGATAAATTTTTTGTTTGTTGACATTGCAGACAACTTCGGCCAAATTCATGTGCATCCTTGAAAAGCGTTGGCCAATAAAACCCACTCTGCAGTACTTTTGTTGCAGTTTTTCTTCCACTAAAATGTCCCCCAAATACCGAAGAATGGCAAAAAGTGAGAATGCTTTGGAATTCACTCTCGGGGACACAACGGCGAATAACTTGATCAGGACAGTATTTGAATAGTTCAGGTTCCTCCTGGAAATAATGTTTAATTTATGAGAAAAATCGATCTTTTTCTTGTTTTATCCAGTGAGAAGGTACTTATCCTGTTGACAAGTAATTGACAAAATGGGCAAACCATGGAGGACGGCTAGAGGAGATTGCGAAAAGTTGTTCGTCAGAAAATTTTTCTTTTACCTCATCTATGCCTATCGTGTGTTCAACTAAGATCCTGGAGATGTGATCAGCTACCACATTCTCAGAACCCTTCTTATCTCGGATTTTCAGATCAAATTCTTGTAAAAGAAGGATCCATCTAATCAAATGCAGTTTAGCATCTTTCTTTGAGAGGAGATATTTCAGAGCCACATGATCAGAGTAAACTAGAACCTTAGACCCTAACAGATATGAGCGAAATTTTTCAAGGGCAAACACTACTGCTAGTCACTCTTTTTCTGTTGTGGTGTAGTTTAATTGGGCATCGAAAAGAGTCTTGCTAGCATAATAGATCACATGTGGCTTCTTATTGATTTTTTGGCCTAAGACGGCACCTATTGCAAAGTCAGAGGCATCACACATAATCTCAAATGGAATGGACCAGTCAGGGGGTTTTATTATGGGTGCTGTTATCAGGGCTGTTTGTAATGTGTTGAATGCTTTCAAACAGTCTTCGTCAAAGACAAATGGTGTGTCCTTGGCCAATAGATTGCACTGGAGTCTTGAAATCTTGCTAAAGTCTTTGATGAAGCGTCTATAAAATCCGGCATGACTTAAGAAGGATCATATTTGTCGGACCGAAGTAGGGGGTGGTAGTTTTGAAATGACCTCAATTTTGGCTTTATCTACCTCGATCTCTCTTTCAGAAATAATATGTCCTAATACAATTCCTTTCCGCATAATGAAATAGCTCTTTTCCCAACTTAGGATGAGATTTGTCTCCATACACCGTTTATGAACTTTGGAAAGATTATAGAGACAATCCTCAAAGGTGGCTCCAAATACAAAAAAATCATCCATAAAAACTTCAAGATATTTATCCACCATATCCGAAAAAATGGTCAGTATGCACCGTTGAAATGTAGCGGGTGCATTGCAGAGCCCGAATGGCATACGTCGAAAAGCGAAGGTGCCATAGGGACAGGTGAAGGTAGTCTTTTCTTGGTCATCTGAAAATACAGGTATTTGATTGTACCCTAAATAACCATCAAGAAAATAGAAGAAACTTTGTCCTGCTAACTGTTCTAAGATTTGGTCAATGAAGGACAATGGAAAATGGTCCTTCCTAGTAACGGCATTTAGTTTTCTATAATCTATGCATACTCGCCATCCAGATGATATGCGAGTGGGAAGCAGTTCACCTTCTTCGTTCTCAACTACAGTAATACCTGATTTCTTAGGTACTACTTGAGTGGGACTGACCCATTTACTATCAGATATGGGGTAGATAATTCCAGCATCTAACCACTTTACCACCTCTTTCTTTACTACTTCATGCATGTTTGGGTTCAATCTCCTCTGCATATCTCGATGGGGTTTGGCATTTGCCTCAAAATAAATATGGTGCATGCAAATGGAGGGGTCAATTCTTTTTAAATCGACAATGGACCAACCGATAGCCTCTTTGTGTTCCTTCAGAATACCAACCAATTGTGCTTCCTGATTAGGGGTCAAGTCTGATGCAATGATTGCCGGGAGGGTGTCATTAGGTCCTAGAAATACATACTTGAGCGTAGTAGGAAGGGATTTCAATTCTAACGTAGGTGGTGATTCTAAAGATGGGACTATTGGTATACTGGCTAATGTGGGCAATAGCTCATACTTGATTGTCTATGGAGGAGTGATTTTATCATGTGGTGTATCCAACAAGGTATTAACTTCTTTCATATATCCCTCAAAATCATACACTCCAAAGTGAGCCAAGCAAGTATCTAAGGGGTCTGGTGCTAGAATTATGGGTGTTGCATTTTCTATAATGTCTTCTAGTGTATCTACTTCGAAGCAACTATCCATTGATGGTCCTTGGGAAGTACTAAACACATTCAGTCTCAGTTTCTTATTCCCAAATGATACGTCCATGACTCCTGTCCTACAATTAATGCATGCATTTGCCGTAGCTAGGAAGGGTCATCCTAAGATAATGGAAATTTATCTTGGGTTGCCACTTAGTTCCATGTCGAGAATCAGAAAATCAACTGAAAAGTAAAACTCATCTACCTTGACCAAGACATCCTCAAGCATTCCACGTGGTTCCTTAATTGATCTGTCGGCTAATTGCAGTGTGACTGATGTGGGTTTCAGTTCTCCGAATCTAAAAAGTTCATACATCGAACTAGGTAAAAGATTCACACTTGCCCCTAAGTCCAGAAGAGCTTTTTCAATGTGATAATCTCCTATAACACAGGAAATGATGGGGGCTCCTGGGTCCTTAAGCTTTGGAGGAGTGGAATACTGGAAGATAGAACTAGCCTGTTCAGTGAGACGTATTTTCTTTGGGATTTGTGATCTAGATTTATATTTTTGGATGCACAAATCCTTCAAAAATTTGGCATAAGTAGGGACCTATTTGATTGCATCTAGAAGGAGAAGATTAATTTGGACTTGTTTAAATAATTCCAACATCTCGTCGAGTCTTCCTCCCTTCTTATCTGTAGGAATAGGGGCTTTCAGGGCATCCAGAAATGGGGCTTTAGGCAAGTAAGATGATTCCGGTGCAGTTGATTCATTTTCTATTTTAAGGTCCTCCTTGTTCTTGGATGATTTGGCTTCGGTTAGAGGTTTAGGGTCGGTCTCATTGGTTTTACTAGTGTATTCAATGACCTTCCCACTTCTCAGAGTCATGATTGATTTGGCGTGTTCAGAAAAAGCTTCTGGGGTATTAGAGCTCTCAATCACAAATTGTCCTCTTGGTTTGCTCTCGGGTTGGCTAGATAATTTTTCTCCTTCCCTCCTACTGAATGCAGTCGCTAGTTGACCTATTTGGGTCTTTACTTTAGCAATAGATTGTGTGTGGGAGTTAAGGATCTGAGTGTTGACTTCTAATCGTTCTAGTGCTTTCAGAACTTTTTTCTCAAAAGCTGAGCTGTGACCAGTAGTAGACGGTTGAGGAGCATTTTGAAATTGATGGTATGGTTCATGCCTATATGTTGGGTCCTGATATTGAGGTCGAGGTGTGGCAGGGCCAACCACTGGTTGTGGTCTCTAGAAAAAATTTGGATGGTTTCTCCAGCCGGGGTTATAAGTGTTCGAATATGGATCGTTTCCTGATCTACGAGCTTGTTGGACTTGAGCTTGCTAA
Organism: Elaeis guineensis; assembly: GCF_000442705.2. Classification (NCBI taxonomy): domain Eukaryota; kingdom Viridiplantae; phylum Streptophyta; class Magnoliopsida; order Arecales; family Arecaceae; genus Elaeis; species Elaeis guineensis. The sequence continues at coordinate 38,997,029 of NC_026005.2, read as the reverse complement.
ACCTGCTCATGCACAAACTCAGAAAATTGAGGTGCGGCTGGGCATTCACTAACAAAATGGTTCGGACTTGCATACAATGCACAAACTTCTTGGATTGGGTTAGGTGGAATCGGGGATTGTCCAGTATTTAGAAGACTGTCTAATTTTTGGGATAGTTCATCTACCTTACTGTGGATATCTATGACGTTTCCAATATGATAAATTCCACTTCTTTTTTGTTGAAGCATGGGTTGTTCTCTAGAGGTGGCAGACATATGATGTAAGAAATTCTCACTAAGTGTTTCAAAGAGCTGCCAGGCTTCATCCTCACTCTTTAGCATGAATGTGTTGGGAATAGTGTCTCAAAGCCAATCGTCAGTCTGTTGACGGTTGTGCTCATTTTTGTATATGTACATGAATTATGAATTAATAAAAATTATTTTGGTATTTTTCATCACAAAATGTTTCATCTTCTAATGAACTCCTATATTGTGGTGAAGTCCTTAGGACTATTTAGACTCGACAAAGGGGGATTTGTCGTTTAGTCCTTAAATCTATTCGTGACCAAATGATATGTTGTTACCAAGGATGACAACGTTTATCAAGCATAGGTCCTTGTGTGCCATATAGGTTGGTTGTCCTCTTAACCAATGAGTGTGGAGACACTGGTATGGCATACAGGTGAGATGTAAGGATACATCTGCACTGAACGTGACCGACTCCAGAGCTATTTCTACTGTCAAAATTTGCTCCGATGGAATATGGGTATAAATATCCCTCCGACCTGAGACCGCCACGGTGACTTGCAAGCAACTCACTGCACTTAGGCACTGGACTACCTGAATTTCTAATTCAGTGATGGAAGGCTGCTGGGTGTAGTCAAGTACTTGACTTGTCGGTGCGTGTGTCAAGATGGGATTGACCACTCCAGTTTAGGAGCTGTGTATAGTCATGTTTAAATTAGTCTAATTGGACCTAACTTATTTGGTTCAATTAGGTTGGTTTAAATAATGAAACCACCTTGACCCATTCTCCCTGCGCCACCTCACTTCCACTGCGTCCATTTGAATTCACGAGAAGGAAGTTCTTATGAATTTTTTCTCATGCAAAGCCCTCCTCACGTCCTGCTTTAATGTGCCAAATGAGTAGATAAGGATGATTAGTTGACCATTCAAATTCAAAATAAAATTTGAATTTGAATGAGCAACCAATCTTAGCACCTTGACCTTATCCTCTTTTAGTGCCCTATTTATTACACGAGAAAATATTTCTCATGAAATCACTCACGTACAAATTAAGCCACGCCCTCCTCTTCTCATGCCCTTAGTGGATAGGGATAAATTAGTTTCCATTTGAATTCAAAATTTGATTTGAATTCAAATGTGCAATTACTCATCTTTATCCTCTCACGTGGATAAGATATTTGACCTTGTTTTAAAAGGAGGAGAAGAGTGGGGCGTGTGTAAGAAAAATTTTGAAGAAAAAATCTGGGCGTGAGGAATCCTTGTGTGCAAGGTGAAGGTCTATATCCTTCCGAGAGAAAAAGAAAGAAAAGAAAGAAAAAGTGTGCGCAGGGTTTCAGTGAGTTCTTCAGGGTTTCAGCCTGGAGTTCGGGAAGTGAGAAGGTGAGCTACGAGTGTCGTGAGCCCACCAAATTTTAGAGAGATCTTCAACATCCTCTCAAGCACATCTGCTGACAATCCAGAATATCTGAAGAATCGACTGACATCGATCGAAGGAGTTCGATCAGCATCGACCGTCGAAAGGGCTCTACAATGAGCTAGCACTCGTGAGGAGTCGATCAGACCGGGAGCTTCATGTGGATGATCCACAGAGGCCAAACACATTGTGTGACTGCATCACGATGATCAGACTCTTCCGACGGTGATCAGATTGTGGCGATCTACTACCCGTACAAAGGTATTGTGTTCAGAACACATTACAGTAAAGTGTTTACTGTTCAAATTTGAATTTTAAATTTAAATGCATGCATGCTATATATCATATTTAGATCCTAGTGTAGGATAAATTTATATTAATTAATTAGATTAATTAATATTTTTTACTATAAAATCATAATTTTGAAAAGTTTTAAAATTTCCATTTTACCCATGCACTTAATTTTCCCATAAATGATATCAGAGCAGGTTCTTAGATATGATATATATATTTGCATGTGCAGATTAAGTTGTAATCTAAAAGTTTACAATTTGAAATTTAAAATTCAAATTTTAAAATTTGAAATTTGAAAGTTATTCGAAATTCAAAATTCAAAAATTTGAAATTCAAAATTCAAAATTTGAATTTTTAAATTTAAAATTTGAAATTCAAAATTCAAAAATTTGAAATTCAAAATTTGAAATTTAAAATTTGGTTGAAATTTCAAATTTGAAATTCAAAATTTAAAATTCAAAATTTAAAATTCAAAATTTGAAATTCAAAAATTTGAAATTTAAATTTGTTTGAAATTTGAAATTCAAAATTTAAATTTGAAATTTAAAATTTAAATTTGAAATTTAAAATTTAAAATTTAAATTTTAAAATTGGTATATTTAGATATACTTGATCCAAATAACAAGTAATCAAATTGGGTTGGTTGCCATGGTCGTCCGATCATAGGAGAAAAGTAGGGTTTAAAGGCCCTGTCCTCCCATTCGATGGGGTCTCCTATGACGATAGGGGTGCCGCTGCAATTATATCCCATGCAGATGAAGCAGTGAAAGGAATTAATTGTAAAGGTTCAATTATGAAATTTATCATGAATGTGTTAGATTAGATCTAAAAGAATATTCATGATTTTTTTTTTGATTAAGTTATTTTCTGTTATGTAATTAGCAATAGGATTGCTATTTATAAAATGTGCTAATCTATTTGTGAAATGAGTCAACATATTTGGTGAATAAAAAATAAAACCTTTCAAATTTAAAAATTATTTTCGAAATATCAAATCCTGACCTATCAACCCAAATACTTAATTAAAAGAATTAAGTGTTATCTAGTAGGTCTAGAATTGTGAATTAAGACCTAAGACAATTGCATAAACTTGTGGGTCAATGGGTTAGATGGATTAGGTCCATAATTTGGTTAGACCTAAGGTTAGCTTAAAGAAATAGACTAAATTAGAGTAATTGGTCAAATCTAATCAAAAGTTGAATTAGATTAGGTCAAGGATACTCTAGACTCAACTCCAATAGTTGTAGTTGAATGGGTCCATGTCTTTAACTAGACCAAGATGGACTTAATTCATGGCTATGCGGTGGAACCCTATTTACTAAGTTGATCAAATTAAAACTAATGAACCGGTTGGTGTCTAAGGTAAGTTTGGCAGTTTGACCAGTGGTTTTTAAGCGGGAGCTACTCGCAGTGATTCAATCTCTGACGAGTTAATGGCTTATCCCCACCACTGATCTCACTTACCTGGCCAACCTGGTGAATTAGATTTTGATTAGATCACTTGGTGATTAGGGCTTAACCGTGTCATTAGGTAAATCAGTTTGACTGATTTAGGTGCTCCTAATGCCAGCTTTAAGTAAATCCTTTTTAATCTAACTTGGTGAAGTCAGTGGGAGGATTGAAATTAGCTGGATATTTTCTTCTCATCTATTCTTTAATAAAATCTTCAAAAATTATTAGGTCCTAAAAATGATTAAGTTATAGTGATAACTAAGTCATAGCCTCCCATTAAGTGAGTGATAATGAGTCCGTTAGTTTAATAATCATTGGAGGCCCAAAGGCCTGGTGCTTATTGACTAATGGAATTATCATTCATAATATGATAATTTGGTTTGAGTCTTTCTGATGGTGGTCAGGTTGGCCGGCCAAAGTCGAGCCTGATCATTTATTGGTCCGATTCACCAAATCAAGTCATGTTAATGGTTGGACCTAACCAGATCTTTTCAGTGGAGGCCGAAGCCTACTGATTAGGTTCTGGGGCAAAATCAATTACTAGAAGTTGTTTAGAGAAACAACTGGTTATGAACCTACCCATAGATACACATGGGTTGACCAACCAAAGTTGGGCTCGTATGTAGTCTGTGTGGATTCTAGTACTCACTAAGAAATTAAAGTAATTCCTCGAATTGGAGGTTGAGGCTACCAATTCATAAAAATACTGGGAGAAACTTTAGACTAAAGTCCAAGTCTTTAGTATTAATAATTTATGTACTAATATAGGTCTGATTTTTCTTTATGCAGCTATGGCCACTACCCTTTCGCTCCGGTCATTATTAGATAATGACAAGCTCATGGGATCTAATTTTGATAGCTGGTATCAAAAATTAAAAATCGTCCTTGAGCATGAGCGGATCCTTTATGTAGTTACGGATCCGGCACCTGAGGAGCCAGCCCCGAATGCTAGAAGGGCGGTCTGAGACACTTACCAGAAGTGGCTCAACGACTGCACCACCGTTCGGTGCATTATGCTGGCGGCAATGAATGATGAGTTCAACCGCAGGTTTGAGAACGTCCAACCACAAGAGATGCTTCAAATATTGAATGACTCCTTTGGCACGCCTGATGACATTGAAAGGCACAAAACTAGTTGTGCCATTTTCAATGCTCGGATGAGGGATGGAGCCTCAGTCACTGATCATGTACTGTACATGATCGAAATGATTGAGCACCTAAGTAAACTGGGCTTTCCCCTACATGAGCAGCTCGGTAAGGATGCGATCCTTAATTCTCTGCCCAAGTCCTACCTTCCCTTCCTTACTCATTTTCGAATGACAAAACCTACAGTGAACTACCACGGCTTGTTGGGGTTGCTATAGAACTTTAAGAAGGACCACCAGCTCCATAAGGAGTCGGTAAATATTGTGGGAGGGTCTTCTTCTGGTCGTCGACCCTTTAAGAAAGGGAAGAAGAACAAGAAGAAAAAGAATAAGAAGGTGCTGCTGCATGCTGGGATGTCTGCACAGGGTCAGACCAAGAAGCGTAAGCCCGACCAGAGCCAGGTGGAGTGCTTCTTTTGCAAGAAGCAGGGGCACTGGAAGAGGAACTGTCCTCTATACATTGCCTTACTGGACCCGAACAGGCCGAAGAAGAAGCAAGGTACTTATATGATAATACCTTGCAACTTTTTCATTTGTGATACTACTGCCTGGGTATTGGATATCGAAAGCCCTTATCATATTTGCAATTCGATGCAGGGTCTGCAGGTCAGTAGGAGATTTGATGAAGGCGAGAGATTCCTGAACGTTGGAGATGGAAGCAAAGTTCCAATTCTAGCATTAGGAATCATGAACCTTGTAATCAATTCTCAAAATATAATTCTGAGTGAATGTCACTATTGTCCAAGCTTTTTATTAAATATTATTTTTGTAGGCCTTTTGGCCATGAACGGTTATTAATTTTTAAAAAGAAACGTTTGCAATATCATTTTGAATAGTGTTACAATGTTTGTTGGACAACTTAATAATGAAATTTACTTTCTATCACAACCTGTTAATGTGGTTCAAACCTCCGGTATACACCCTAGAATAGATAATATGTCAGAAGTCTATCTTTGGCACTGTAGGCTAGGTCATATGAAAAAGAATAGGATAAACAGGTTGGCTCAAGAAGGAATTCTTGAAGTAGGTGATTATGAATCACTTCCAACCTATGAGTCCTGTCTTCTTGGTAAAATGACCAAGTCATCTTTTACTGAAAAAGGTGAGCAAGCCAGTGAACTCTTTTACTGGAAAATGACCAAGTCATCTTTTACTGGAAAAGGCTTGTTACCTTCTAAATAGGGTTTCGAGTAAGTCTGTAACCAAAATGCCATATGAGATATGGATAGGACGTAAGTCAGTACTCTCGCACCTTAGGGTTTGGGGGTGTCCGGCTTATGTTAATCATTTAATTACGGACAAGCTTAAACTTAGGTCTGACAAGTGTAATTTTATAGGGTACCCAAAAGAGACCAAAGGGTATTACTTTTACCTAGCTGATAAGCAAAAAGTGTTTGTCAGCCTAAGGCAATCTTTTTGGAAAGGAAGTTCCTTGGTGAAAGGACTGTTGCCTCTAAGGTCGAACTTGACGAAATTGGATAGGTGAAAAATCCGACGTAAGTTGTTGAACCTGAACCGGATTTGATTAGATCAGATCCGAAGCCCATTGTTCAAGCACCCTTAAGGTGATCTGGTAGAGTACCACGTCAACCAGATAGATACTATGGTTTCTTGATCCAGGACGACGATCCTATCGAACTTGATGAAAATGATGAGGATCCGATCACCTACATGGATGCAATGCAGAGACCCGACTCTGAGAAATGGCTAGAGGCCATGAAATCTGAAATGGAGTCCATGAAGGTCAACGATGTGTGGACATTGATTGACCCACCCGAAGGAGTAAAACCCATAGGGTGTAAGTGGGTCTTCAAGAGGAAGAGGGGCGCAGACGGAAATATGAAAACCTATAAAGCCCGTCTAGTTGCCAAGGGATATCATCAACGTTAGGGTATAGACTATGACGAGACATTTTCTCCTATGGCAATGCTCAAATCCATTCGGATTATGCTTGCGATAGCTGTCCATCTGGACTATGAAATCTGACAGATGGATGTGAAGACAGCTTTCCTAAATGAAGAGCTGGATGAAGAGGTGTATATGATACAACCTGAAGGATTCACATCCACAGATGAGTCTAAGGTGTGCAGACTACAGAGGTCCATTTATGGACTTAAGCAGGCATCCCGGAGTTAGAACATATATTTTGATAGAATGATCAAGACGTATGGCTTCGTTAAGAACGGAGAAGAGCCCTACATTTATAAGTGGGCTAATGGTCCAGTAGTAGTATTTCTTGTATTGTATGTGGATGACATTCTCTTAATGGATAATGATATCCCTACATTATAGGGAATAAAGATTTGGCTGTCGTCACAGTTCTCCATGAAAGATCTGGGAGAAGCTTCCTACATCCTAGGGATGAGGATCTATAGGGATAGATCTAAAAGGTTGCTTGGTTTATCCCAGTCTACGTACATAGATACTATGCTGAAGAGGTTCAGTATGGAGAATTCCAAGAAAGGCTATCTACCGATAGGCCATGGAATTTCTCTCTCGAAGAGAGATTGTCCGACAACACCTCAAGAGAGAGAACGTATGGGTAGGATTTCATATGCTTCGACAGTGGGATCTATCATGTATGCCATGACATGTACATGACCAGATGTGGCATACTCACTAGGGGTAGTGAATAGATACCAATCTGATCCAGGGGAGAATCACTGGAAGGTTGTTAAAACCATTCTGAAGTATTTAAGAAATACTAAGGACCAGTGGCTTGTTTATGGTGAATCAGACTTGAGACTTATAGGGTTTACAGACTCTAGTTTCCAGTCTAATCATGATGACAGCAAAAGTATGTCAGGATTTATTTTTACCCTTAATGGTGGGGCTATCTGCTGGAAGAGTTCCAAGAAACACACAGTAGCTGATTCAGTTTGCGAGGTGGAGTATGTCACTGCATCAGATGCTGCCAAAGAAGTGGTGTGGCTGAGGAAATTCATCACCAAGCTCGGAGTAGCACCCTCCCTTGTTGGTCCAGTTCTGCTCTACTATGACAGCTCTGGAGCCATTGCTCAGGCGAAGGAACCCAAGGCACACCAGCGGACGAAGCATATTCTGCACTGCTACCATCTCATCCGAGAAATTATGGATCGAGGTGACGTCGACCTTCAGAAGATCGACGGAAAGGAGAACCTGGCCGATCCATTCACTAAAGCCATTGCGGTGAAGGAGTTCGACGACTACAAGTCGAAGATGGGTATTAGATACTGCACCGATTGGCTTAGGCCAAGTGGGAGATTGTTGGGAAGAGTGTCCCAAAGCCAATCGTCAGTCTGTTGACGGTTGTGCTCATTTTTGTATATGTACATGAATTATGAATTAATAAAACTTATTTTGATATTTTTCATCATAAAATATTTCATCTTCTAATGAGCTCCTATGTTGTGGTGAAGTCCTTAGGACTATTTAAGCTCGACAAAGGAGGATTTATCGTTTAGTCCTTAAATCTGTTTGCGACCAAATGATATATTGTTACCAAGGATGACAACGTTTATCAAACATAGGTCATTGTGTGCCATATAGGTTGGTTGTCCTCTTAACCAATGAGTGTGGAGACACTGGTATGGCATACAGGTGAGATATAAGGGTACACCTGCAATGAACGTGACCGACTCCGGAGCTATTTCTGCTGTCAAGATTTGCTCCGATGGAATATGGGTATAAATTTCTCTCCGACCTGAGACCACCACGGTGACTTGCAAGCAACTCACTGCACTTAGGCACTGGACTACCTAAATTTCTAATTCAGTGACAGAAGGCTGCTGGGTGTAGTCAAGTACTTGACTTATCGGTGCGTGTGTCAAGATGGGATTGACCACTCCAGTTTAGGAGCTGTGTACAGTCGTGTTTCAATTTAGCAAAATCTTGGCCAGGGTAGTCTTTGTGAGGAGTCACAGGACTATTTGAGTTAAGCACGCTTCAAATGATCTAATCAGGGTTGACAGTTTAACTCTGAGTCATCCTAAACACAGAGGTCAAAAGGATGAATTATACAGTAACCATATTCACGTAGGTTCTGAGTGTTGCGATTGCGACCATTCGATCTATCCAGTCATCGGGTACCATTGCTAGATGGTCACTTTGATTAGTACAGGAATTGATTCCTGTGCTACCGGCTTAGGTTCGAACCTGCAGGGTCACACACATTAGAGGTTCCTATCTGATCTGATAGCTGGTGAAGAGTTCTTCATGTCTAAGATTTTTTGATCAAGAATCAGAATTCTCTGATCATGAATTCCACACATTTTGGGTACCGGGGTCAAGAGTCCCACTGGTTTGGGACTTTTCGATCAGGGTTACATATCGATGAATTCTGATGCCCGATTACCCATCGAATTTGGACTCAATATTTATGAGAGATTTAGTTAGTGACTTGATCACTAATTAACTCAATTTGATTGAGTAATTATTTTTGGATCAAGTCCAATTGAATTGGATTCAGTTGGGTTTGACCCGATTAGATTAAAAGTTGACCTAATCGTCGAGATGGTTTGGTCCCTGATTTGATCAAGGGTTGGGCTTAATCAATTCTTGATTTGATTAAGATTTTATTGAGCCTAATTAAGCCTAATTAAGTTGGGTTTAAATTTATCTAATTGGCTCTAACTTATTTGGTTCAATTAGGTTGGTTTAAATAATGAAACCACCTTGACCCATTCTCCTTGCGCCACCTCACTTCCACTGCGCCCATTTGAATTCACGAGAAGGAAGTTCTCATGAATTTTTCCTCACACAAAGCCCTCCTCACACCCTACTTTAATACGCCAAATGAGTGGATAAGGATGATTGGTTGGCCATTCAAATCCAAAATAAAGTTTGAATTTGAATGAGCAACCAATCTTAGTGCCTTGACCTTATCCTCTTTTAGCACCCCATTTATTACACGAGAAAATGGTTCTCATGAAATCACTCACGTACAAATTAAGCCACACCCTCATCTTCTCACATCCTTAGTGGATAGAGATAAATTGGTTTCCATTTGAATTAAAAATTTGATTTGAATTCAAATGTGCAATTACTCATCTTTATCCTCTCACATGGATAAGATGTTTGACCTTATTTTAAAAGGAGGAGAAGAGTGGGGCATGTGTAAGAAAAATTTTGGAGAGAAAAATTTGGGCGTGAGGAATCCTTGTGTGCAAGGTGAAGGTCTATATCCTTCCGAGAGAAAAAGAAAGAAAAGAAAGAAAAAGTGTGCGCAGGGTTTCAGTGAGTTCTTCAGGGTTTCAACCTAGAGTTTGAAAAGTGAGAAGGTGAGCTACGAGTGTCGTGAGCCCACCAAATTTTAGAAAAATCTTCAACATCCTCTTAAACACATCTGCTGATGATCTGGAGCATTTGAAGAATCGGCAGACATCAATCGAAGGAGTTCGATCAGCATCGATCGTCGAAAGGGCTCTACAACGAGCTAGCACTCGTAAGGAGTCGATCAGATCGGGAGCTTCATGTGGATGATCCACAGAAGATAGATATATTGTGTGGCTGCATCACGATGATCAGACTCTCCCGATAGTGATCAGATTACAGCGATCTACTATCCGCACAAAGGTATTGTGTTTAGAACATATTACAGTAAAGTGTTTACTATTCAAATTTGAATTTCAAATTTAAATGCATGCATGCTATATATCATATTTAGATCCTAGTGTAAGATAAATTCATGTTAATTAATTAGATTAATTAATATTTTTCCACTTTTAAATCATAATTTTGAAAAAGTTTTAAAATTTACATTTTACCCCTGCACTGAATTTCCCCACAGAATGTCCCACCACATGATGCATCAACCATTTGTCAGTGTTTCTCCGATAGACCATCATAAAAATACTGACAAAGTTGCCATTTAGGGACAGCATGGTGTGGACATTTACGAATGAGGTCCCTTAACCTTTCCAATGTCTCATGAAAAAGTTTACCCTCCAATTGAGAAAAACTAGTGATAGCTTTTCTAATTTGATTTGTTTTTCTAATTGGAAAGTATTTCTTGAAAAATTCTCTTTGAAGATGATCCCAAGTTGAAATGGTTATAGAGTCTAAGGAGTTTAACCAATGCTTAGCTTTATCCTTAAGTGAGAAAGGGAACAGTTTCAACCTAAGGGCATCATCGGAGAAGTTTTGGATTTTTACTATGGAACAAATTTCAAAAAATTCATCCAAGTGTTTGTATGGGTCCTTATTACTAAGTCCATAGAATGATGGCAATATTTGAATAATGCTAGACTTAATCTCATATTGGTAGCTTCTACTGGAGGTGCTTGAATGCATGGAGAGTAGGTATACGAGGATGGAGTGAAATATTCTCTCAATGAGCGTGGAGGATTAGGCTCACCAGGTGTAGCCATGTTTCTAACTCGGATAGTCCTAAGAGTCTTTTCTAATTCTTTGTCTAATGGTTGCAAGTCGAGTTTTAGTGATCGTCAACCTAACATGCAACTAAAAGGTCTATGTAGGACTATCCTAGTCTATTAAGGATTATTTTTTTTTATTAAGCGGAGAGGAGAAGAGAGAAAAGAGTTCTAAAGAAGAGATCCTAAGAAGTCCTAAAACTAATAGAAGAATTAGTTGTGGTTAGATTTTAATTACAATCAAGTTAGCATGCAGTGGACTCTCTATCCTAAAGTTACCCTAGTTCTAGACAGCTCCTAACTGTAGTTAGCCTTCAAGCCCTCCAAGTCAGAGCTTAACCAACCAACTGGCCAGATAAGTGTAAGGTCGGTGGGAGTCCCCCCATTGCTTTCCTTAGACACCAATTAAATTGGTCAGATTAGTGAATGGAACCAATTAAAAACCACCTTCCTTCAGGCCCAGTCATCCCACAAACCACTTGCTTAGACACCAGCTAGCTGACCAGGTTAGCTGACCAAGTCTAACCTGGTTCAACTCTCAGGGTCACTTGTTCTAATGAGCTCGAAATCCTTAGGGGTCAACGTCTAATTAATTTTAGATTAAGGTCTAGGTTATACAAATGCAAGGGAGTGATTTGTGGGCCAAAGAAGGGTGATCAAATCCCCACCTTATCTTAGTTAATGGGTTGTGCCCTTAAAGTTAATTATGGAGATGCAATGCAAAGAAACAAGGTGTCCAATCAAGTTAGAAATTTTTATATTTGAGGTTACGCTATTTTAGTTAAGTATTATGAAATGTCAGTGATTTTTTTTTTTAATTCAACCGTGCCAAGGTCCCCGACAACAGTGCCAAAATTTGATGCGTAGTCGTTGATAGCACAAAAAATAACTCTACTCACTACGTAGGTAGGATGAGTCAAGATCATATCCTCAGGGACCTTGGGCTAAGTTGAGATTGTAAAATAAAAGAAAGAAGCATTATTTTGATTTAGAAAATAAATTATCTTAAAATTGATGTAATTAGAAAATAAAGAGCTCGAGAGTTTTGAATTAATTTTGTACTAGTAGAGTTGTATCTCTTTTTTTTTTAATTAAATAGATGTGATTAATCTTAAAAAAAATATCTATCTTTTCTCGACACACCCCATACCCGTAGATCATGGTGTGTCTCCAAAAAGTACTAGGTAAACAACTCTTCTTTTCTCAGCACGCCCCGTACCTGTAGATCACGGTGCATCTCCGAAAAGTAAAAGTTTTTCCTAATATTAATCTAACAGGAATGCATAAATAAAAGCATATGAAAGAGAGCAAATAAAGAACTCATGATGATTTAAATAAAAAGCATAATCTTTATTTCATATAAAGAAATACAAGAATGTTTAGAACAATAAACCCACTCTGTGTCGTTACAAAATTTTGTCTCCACTCCCGAGACTGATAGCCTAGCTGCTCATGGAGTAATCTTTTTCTCTTCCTCTGTGCAAGGCTCTAGAAGAATTTCTGGGGATGATCCTCAAATGAGAGTACAAGAGCCTTTTTATAGGTGTTCGGAGGGAGGAGTTTTATATGGTTTTCAGATGTGGGACTAAAGAAAATACTAAGGAATAAAAGATGGATGGATGAGATGGAAAGATCACAAGCAGATAAAGAAAATACAAATTCTTCCTCTGAAAGTATTTTCAAGTATTATATTTTTTTCTTTAATTTTCAGATCCATCTGCTATCATGAGCATCCGTCTGTTCACCACTATGTCTGCCAGCACAAGCTCTCTGCGAACCCACCATGCCATGCGCTCGCAATGCCGCGCGCCCGCAATCTTCTTTCACGGACCCATTAGCTGTTAGGAAACCACTTACGCTCCTTTTTGATTAGAAAATTACAAAAAGAAACTTTTGTTTCTTTAAAATGATGCCTATATTCTTTTTAGGTTTCTTGCATAGTATCTTCATTTTCTATAATACCGTATGCATCCTTCTTTTATTTTAATTTTATTTTAAGTCCAATTTTCTTCAAACTTGAGTCTTTTTGATTTGTGAATCGAACTCTTTGTATCGGCGATCATCTTTCCTGTAAAACATAAAAAGAAGCATCAAATTCTTAATAAATAAAATAAATTAAATATAATTTTCTGCTTTAAATGACTTAAATTAAGTGTTTATCATCTGCTCACTCGTTAGTGACTTTTTCGATGCTACAGTTGTATGACTGATCTTTTGACCTGAGATGGCACTACTGCTTGCAGTGAGACTACAAGAGTTTGACTGACATATCAATATGGGTCTCAATGAGCCCTTGTAGTGGATGTTGACAATAGTTGGTCCACTGTAGGAGTGGGGTATGCATCAAGATGGGATCTATCGATCCTAACAGAAGGGAGTAGTCCTATGAGATTTAAGAGGCTGAGTCCTTAAGTCTATGGCTATATCAGTGTGATTGATGGAAAAGAGTTTCCATAGAATCATATATGGACTCGAGCTGATTAAATCTATCATATGACCGATGATGAGGTTTGATGATTTATCCATGACCTGCCATTCGATCGAGACTCACGATAGAGGAACTGTATCATGCATTAACTACACCTAGAGGTTCATCATCTTTTATTCTGCTGGGTTGCCACTACATACTGCTAAGTATCACTGGTGGATTGTGAGACTCACAAGCATCATCTTGAAGATCGATGATCCTTGATGGATAGAGTTGAAACTGTTCCAATCCATTGAAAAGAGTTCCAATCTATTGAAATGATCTTATGATAGAGATCACAATATATCTCTCTATCAGATATAATAGAATCTATGAGATCACACACAAAAGAGGCTTTTGATTGATCAGATGGTTGAATTACGATTTTGAATCGTAACAGAATTTGATTATCAATTTGATTGATGATTGATCCAATACAAATATTGCATTATGTAACTCGCTAAAGAGTTAGTGAGTTAAAAGATGATTAATTGGCAATTGAATTACTAAGTGGCTCAATTTTATTGGGCTATGAGACTTGCATCAAGTCTAATTAAATTGAATTTAATTTGACTTGACATGAGTTTGATTTGATCAAACCTGATTGGGTTATAAGATAACCTAAATTGCATCGGAGAATCATTCTTATTTGAATTAGGATTTGGGTTTGACTGAATTTCTAATTAGACTAAAATGTATGAGTTTCTATTTGGACTAAGAATTTTCATTTTCATAGGTGCACCAAATCTTAATTGGATTAGGATTAAATTGAGTTTGACTCAAGCACCAAGCAAAAATTTAAAAGGACTAGGACTCCTCCAATTAGGTGACATCTAATCTAAATAGTTTGGGCTCTAAATCAGATTTGGTTCATCTATTTGGATCTAATATGGTTCTAATATGATTAAGATTGATTGATATTTTATTGAATTTAAAATAGCCACCTAAAGGAGAGTCTCATGTGATTTAAATACCTTCCTTTCCATGCGCCAACTAAGTCCCATGCCACAACTAGTTTGGACACCACATCTCCAATTCCTTTTAGTGTCTAAGAATCCTTATTAAACCACCTTTCTTCCATGTAAAATTTGGGTAGAAATATGTTTGGGGCGGGTGGCATCAAAAGGATAGAGTCCTAAGTTGTTTGGACTCCTATTTTTCTTATCCAAACTCTATCTCTTCTTCATCTATTTAAACACCACCTTTGAGGCATTAGATGGAAGAGAAAAGGGATCAGGTTTGACACCGAAAGGAGGGCCTTGTGCGTGAAATAATCAAGAGAGAAAAAAAAGGGACGGCATGAAGGTGGAGGTGTGAGGTTTGTTTTGCTTTTCATCTTTTCTTTCTTACATTACCAAGAGTTGGTTGTTAGGACATATCTCCCTCCCTCTTATCCATGTTTAGACATGTATGTCTCCTCTTCTCTTGATCCAAAAGTTGGATAAATTTTCTACATCTCTATTGTAGAGATTTGATGCATAGATTTAAGAAGAAAAAGAGAAAAAAAGATTCTTTTCATGATCTCTAGCATAGAGATCAAGATCCTTCTACTTCTTCTTCTTCTCTAAGAGTATCTTGAGAGAAAAGAAGATTTTCAACCGTCAAGATGTAATCTCAGTTGGAGCATGATCCCGGCTCCTCCCATGGATCTTGGGTGCAGCGGATCCAGCAACGAACAAATCTGGAGACTTTTGGACTCGATCGAAGGCCCTTGACGAAATCAGCCTGGTCACTGTCTTCTTCGTCAGCCTTTCGTTCCAGATGAAGAACGCCTCTAAGATAACCTCTAAAAAATCCAAGATCTAGTACCCAATCAGATCAGGCCTGGATCGAGGTCTTTCAATTTATAGATCTCAAATTGGGGCATTCTAGATAGGGAAGAAGGTAGATAGAACCAGACCTTACAGATCTATCCTGCTGCAGCCTTTCCTGTAGATCTGTTGATGGAGATCTCACCCGCAACTCAAACGACCTCAGATCAACTCCAGATCTGAGAGAAACTTCTACAAACCTTATAGCAAGAGATTTTAAGTCCTGAACCTAATGTTTGGATGGCTGCAAGAGAGGGAGAGGTAATATGGTTGGCGGCACAAAGGGGGAGGGGCTCAAAACCCTAGCGCCTCCCCTGTTTTTCCTGCCTTCTATGGACCTGGTGGCAAGAAACCCTAGGGTTTCTTGCTCCTGAGGCATGGAGAATAGCTGAAGAGAGAGGGAGAAGAGAGAGAGAGACTTGGGAGAAAGGATTTTCGTATTCCTTGGCTTAATCAAACCTATACAGTGCATGTATATATAAACACAGGGTCAAGTGACCCAAACCCAAAACTCCCTTGACCAACTCTATGGGTGATTAGGTTAACCCAAGCCCATGTACACCCATGACTCGACCTAATCTCACCTATCCTGGGCCCAGACCTGGCCCATAAAGAGTTGGTCCCTTGAGGCCCACATAACCTAGACCTCAAGAACCCGAAAGGCCCACAGCCTTTCAACCTAGGGCCCAACTAGCCCTAGAGCCTCCATGAAGCCCGCATGAATGATGGACCTTGGCCTTAGCCTTGGTCCCCTGGGCCATGGGCACACCACCTGGATCACAACAATCTCCACCTTGGTGTCTCAAGTCCTCAACTAGCTCCACTCTGTCCATCAGCCGAATCAGCTCAACACATCTCTGAAAGCTGTCCCGTGGAAGTACCTTCGTAAGTGCATCAACTGGGTTCTCCTTGGTGTGTACCTTCACCAGCTCCACCTCACCATCCTCCATAAGCTCCCTGATCCGATGATACCGAATGTCGATGTGCTTTGTCCTTGCATGATAGACTGAGTTCTGTGCTAATAGAAGTGCACTATGGCTGTCACAGTGCACTCTAATGGCCTCCTGAGTAAGATCCATCTCCGTCAACAAACCCTTCAGCCAAATTGCCTCCTTAGCTGCTTCTGTCAGCCCGATGTATTTTGCCTCTGTAGTGGATAGGGCCGTGATAGACTTCAGACTCGATCTCCAAGAAATAGGACCTCCATACAGGCTAATGATGAAGCCTGTCGTAGACCTCCGGGTATCCACATCTCCACCGAAGTCTGCATCTACATAACTGCCAATCAGCCCCTGAGCCTCCCTGGACATGTCAGAGTATCCCACTGCACCTCCTCACTATTCGTAGCAGATGCCAACTCCAACTGAACCCGCCAGGTATCTGAATATCCACTTCAGAGCTCTCCAGTGCTCCCTGCTAGGCTGCGCCATGAACCTGCTAACCTGACTCACTGCATGAGCGATGTCTTGCCTACAACAGACCATCACATACATCAAGCTCCCAACTCCTGAAAGCATAAGGAACCATCTCCATCTCCTGAGCCTCCACCTCAGTCTGTTGCACCATGGTCTTCAAGAGTCTGAAGTGACCGGCAAGTGGCAGCTCCATCGGCTTTGCTCCCTTCATCCCGAACCTCTCTAAGACCTTCTGTATGTAGCTCCCCTGAGATAGATGCAGCACCCTTCGGGCTCGGTCTCTGAAAATCTCCATGCCTAGGATCTTCCTTGCAGGGCCCAAATCCTTCATCTCAAACTCCCGAGATAAGGATGCCTTCAGATCCTGCACAACCTTCCTACTCTTGCATGCTATAAGCATGTCATCCACATACAAGAGTAGGAACACCCTAGAACCATCCTCAAGAGATTGAACATAACACAGGGATCAAACTCGCACCTGAAAAGTCCAATGCTGCGCACATAGGAGTCGAACCGCTTGTACCATTGCCTCGGCGACTGCTTCAACCCGTACAGTGATTTCTGCAACAAACAAACCTTTCCCTCTGATCCTGGATCCCTGAAACCAGGTGGCTGCTCTATGTAAATCCTCTCCTCCAAATGCCCATGGAGGAATGCCATCTTGACATCCATCTGCTCCAGCTCTAAATCCTGAGCTGCTATAATGCTCAGCAACACTCTGATGGAAGTATGTCTGACGACGGAAGAGAAGACCTTGCTGAAGT
The DNA here is from genome assembly GCF_000442705.2 of Elaeis guineensis. Taxonomy (NCBI): domain Eukaryota; kingdom Viridiplantae; phylum Streptophyta; class Magnoliopsida; order Arecales; family Arecaceae; genus Elaeis; species Elaeis guineensis. Next base: position 38,979,693 of record NC_026005.2, on the reverse strand, counting down.
CGATGCCTTCCTTCTGAGAGTATCCCTTGGCCACTAACCTCGCCTTGAATCTGATACCTGCCTGCTCTGAAGGCCCTTCCTTGCGACTGTAGACCCATTTGCAGCCAATGGGCCTCTTCCCCTGTGGCAACTGCACCAATCGCCACGTCTGATTTTGGTGGAGAGACTGCATCTCCTCGGACATCGCCTGGACCCACCGCTCTCTGTCCTACCTCTCAATAGCCTCCTGATACATATATGGATCTCCATTTGCTATCACCAGGGCATATGACAGTGTCTCCTCGAAGCCATATCGGTCCGGTTGCCTGATGGTCCTCTTGGGCTTGTGTAGGGCAACACCGATATCAGTCCTCGGTCCAGCTCGCTCCTGCTGGACCTCTCCACCTCGATCATCCGTTCGAGTCCTCTCCACCTGTGGAGACACCTTAGGTAGCTTCTCCACCTGAATATCATATCCTCCTGTAGTACCTGCAAGAGGCAAAATCAAAGAGGTAAGCTGTCCAGCAGCACCCTGCTGGACCTCCTCCTGCTCCTGCTGCTCCTCCATGCCTGCTCGCCTCCATAGGACTGACTCCTCATCAAAAGTCACATCCCGACTAATGATAACCTTCTTTTCCAAGGGATCCCACAGCCTATATCCCTTAACTCCTCGTGGATAGCCTAGAAACACCATCTTGCATGATCTGGCATCTAGCTTGCTCTGCTCACCAACTCCAATGTGCACATAGGCCGTGCACCCAAATACCCGTAGATGGCCCAACCCAACTATCCTCCCAGACCACACCTCCTCTGGAAGCCTTCCATCCAACCTGGTGTGAGGTGACCGATTGACCAAGTAACCCGCTGCGTCAACTGTGTCAACCCAGAATGCCTTTGGAAGCCCTGCCTGCAGCCTCATGCATCATGCCTTTTTCAGAAGTGTTCTGTTCATCCTCTTGGCCACCCCATTCTGCTGTGGAGTCTCCTTAACTGAGAAGTGTCTCCTGATCCCACACTCTTCACGATAGTCCTGGAACTCTCTGCTGGTGTACTCCCTGCCATTGTCTGGCCTCAGACACTTTACGCTCCTCCCCTGCTCCTTCTCCACCTCAGCTCTCCAGATTTTGAACTTGGTGAAGACCTTAGACTTCTCTCTCATGAAGTAAATCTAGAGTTTTCTTGAGAAATCATCAATCAGGGTCATGAAGTATCTGGCCCCATTCCTAGCTGAAACTGGGGCTGGTCCCCACACATCCGTGTGTACTAACTCCAGAGGGGCTGCACTGCGGGTTGTACTGATGTTGAACTGAACTCTCCTCTACTTTTCCATCTGGCAAGGCTCACAGATCTCCCCTGTAGCACCATCCTCCAGATCAGAGATGAGTCCTCTCCTACTCAACTCCCTCAGCCCCTTGTCACCCATGTGGCCTAGACGGTAGTGCCACATCCTGTAAGCCCCCTGCTGGTCCTGTACTGCAACTGCTGCATCAGACTCTCCGGTCACCACAGATCCCTCCATGTGATAGAGATTATTGTCCAACCTCCTGCCTCTCATTACCACCATAGCTCCATTGGAGATGTTTAATACTCCGCTTCTAGCCCTACTGCTGAAGCTGTATCCACTGCGCTCCAAGTAGCCTAGTAACACCAGATTCTTTTCAGCTCTGGGACGTGCTTTACATTTGCCAATGACCTCACAATCTCATCAAACATCCTCACCCTGACTGTCCCTATCCCAGCCATCTTGCAAGGATGATTGTCGCCTAGAGTCACTGATCCCTCATCTGTCTTGGTGTATGTCGCAAACCAAGACCTGTGTGGTGTGTAGTGATGTGAGCACGCAGAGTCTAATGTCCACTCCTCTGTGTAATGCCTATGACCATCTGATACCACAAGTAGATCATCTTCCACTTGCTGCCCAGCAACTGCACTCACTGATTCTGAGCCACTTCTTTCTCCCTTCTTGCTCTTCCATAGTGGACATTCTCGCTTGAAGTGCCCAAACTCATTACACTTGAAGCATTTCATCTCTTTCTTTCCCTTCCTGGACTTGGACCGCCCCCTGGACTTGCTTCTGCCTCTGCCTCTACCTGTCCTCTCCCCTACTGCCAAACCATCCTGGGGAGCCCGATCTCTGGACAACTTTTTTCTTTGCTCATTAGACCTCAGCACCGAGACCATGTCTTCATATTCTAGAGTCTCCTTGTCGTAGAGCAGTGTAGTCACCAAAGAGTCATATGATCCTGGCAGCGAACACAAAAGCAACAGGGACTTGTCCTACTCATCCAGCTTCACCCCGATATTCATCAACTCTGTGCACAACTGGTCGAACCTCTGAATGTGCCCAATCACATCAGATCCCTCCTGCATCCGAAGACTGTACAACCTCTTCTTCAGCATTAGCTTGTTGCAGATATTCTTCCCCATATACATGGTGTGCAACTTCGACCAAAGGCCCTTCGGGGTCTTTTCTTCTAGCACTGAATACAACGCCGCATCCGCCAAACATTCTCTGATCACTGAGCATGCTTTCTTCTCCAACGATGCCCACTGTCTATCTGTCATTCCCTCAGGCTTCTCATCCAAAGCCTGATCCAGATCTGCTTGCACCAGAAGATCCTCCACCCAAATTTTCTACATGGAAAAATTTCCCTTACCATCAAACTTCTCGAAATCGACCTTCATATTGCTGCCCATGACTGGATCCAAGCCAAACAAGTAATATAAAATCAAGAAGTGTAGAATATACCTTGATGGTACCTTGCTGAAAATTTTCAACACTTGGGATCTTCAACTTCTCGTGCTTGGAACCACTTCCTCACTAACGTGGCTCTGATACCAACTATTGGAGCACAATCCTGACTCCTCCCATGGACCTTGGGTGTAGCAGAACTAGCAATGAACAAATCTGGAGACTTCTAGACTCGATCGAAGGCCCTTGACAAAATCAGCCTAGTTGCTGTCTTCTTCATCAGCCTTTCGTTCCAGATGAAGAACGCCTCTAAGATCACCTCTAAAAAATTCAAGATCTGGTACCCAACCAGATTAGGCCTGGACCGAGGTCTTTCAATTTGTAGATCTCAAATCAGGATATTCTAGATAAGAAAGAAGGTAGATAGAACCAGACCTTGCAGATCTATCCTGCTGCAGCCTTTCCTGTAGATCTGTTAATGGAGATCTCACCCGCACCTCAAACGACCTCAGATCAACTCCAGATCTGAGAGAAACTTGTACCAACATCATAGCAAGAGATTTCAAATCCTGGACCTAATGTTTGGATGGCTGCAAGAGAGGGAGAGGCAATATGGTTGGCGGCACAAAGGGGGAGGGGCTCAAAACCCTAGTGCCTCCCCTATTTTTCCTGCCTTCTATGGACCTGGCGGCAAGAAACCCTAGGGTTTCTTGCTCCTGGGGCATGGAAAATAGCTGAAGAGAGAGGGAGAAGAGAGAGAGAGACTTGAGAGAAAGAGTTTTCGTATTCCTTGGCTTAATCAAACCTATACAATGCATGTATATATAAACACAGGGTCAAGTGACCCAAACCCAAAACTCCTTTGACCAACTCTATGGGAGATTAGCTTAACCCAAGCCCATGTACACCCATGACTCGACCTAATCTCATCTATCCTGGGTCCAGACCTAGCCCATAAAGAGTTGGTCCCTTGAGGCCCACATAACCTAGACCTCAAGAATCCGAAAGGTCCACAGCCTTTCAACCTAGGGCCCAACTAGCCCTAGAGCCTCCATGAAACCCTCATGAATGATGGACCTTGGCCTTAGCCTTGGTCCCCTGGGCCTTGGGCACACCACCTGAATCACAACAATCTCTATAAGGGAGCTAGCATCCCTATGAGATCAAAAAGTTTCTGATCAGATCAGAGTCTCATGTGGATACCCATAGAGGCCGGATGCTTGTGCAGCTACAAGAGACCTTCAGAAGACATCCATGATCATCAGTTTGTGGTGAAGATTGATCCATGTCAAGATATGTTCTTAATTTATATTTCTCTATTTGATTTCTGTATTTGAATCTTATCTCATATATGATGATCCTATTTATGGTTTGAAGATTTGATCTTATACATGCTTAAATTAAATTAGATTTAATCTGAAAAATTTTAAATTCTGCTGCATACTTGTTTTAAAAAATTATGCATGCATGAAATCATGAAAACTCCAACAACCATTGCAAGTGAACATATATCCTGACATAAATTTTCTATCATTAGGATCAGACATGAAGTTTGAATCAGTATACTCCTCGATTTCCAACTTAGAACCTCCTCTAAAGACCAAGAATAAATCCTTAGTTCTTCTTAAGTACTTGAGGATATTCTTCACAACTATCTAATGCTCCTCTTCTGGATTCAATTAATACCTGCTCGTGACACTCACAATAAGGACAATATCAGATCGAATATACAGCATGGCATACATGAGGCTCCTTATGGCTGAGGCATAAGAAATCCTACTCATGCGCTGAACTTCCTCAGATATGGTCGAACACATCGTCTTGGAAAGATGAATACCATGCCTAAAAGGTAAAAGTTATCTTTTAAAATTTTTCATACTGACCTCTTCAGCACTTTCTCTATGTACAGCTTTTATGATAGGCCTAGCATCCTTTTAGATCTATTCTTATAGACCTTTATTTCAAGAATATAGGATGCTTCTCCTAGGTTTTTCATGGAGAATTTTTTGAACAACCATCTTTTGATCGTGGTCAGCATGGGAACATCATTCCCAATGAGAAGAATATCATCTACATACAATACGAGAAATATTATTGTGCTCCCATTGATCCTTTTGTATACACAAGGTTCCTCTTCATTCTTGATAAAATCAAACGATTTGATCGCATCATTAAAACAAAGATTCCAACTTTGAGAAGTTTGTTTTAATCTGTATATGGATCTTTGCAGCTTGCAGACTCTGTGATCATCATCACCAGATATGAAATTCAAAAGCCACTCCATATAGATATCTTTCTCAAGATATCCATTCAGAAAAGTAATTTTCATATCCATCTGTCAGATTTCATAATTTTAATAAGCTGCAATAGCAAGCAGAGTGTGGATAGATTTCAGCATGACTACTGATGAGAAAATTTTTTGATAGTTAATGCTCTCGTGCTGACTATAATATTTTATCATGGCCTAGCTTTATAGATCTCTACCTTACCATCGGTACCTTTTTTTTTTTGTAGATCCATTTATACTCAATGGGTACTATACCCTTAGGTGGATCCACTAAGATCCATAATTGGTTTGAGTATATCGAGTCAATCTCTGATTTTATTGTATCTAACCATTTCTCAAAATCGATGTCAGACATTGCCTCATCAAAGGTATTAGGATCATCACCATGTCCCTTATCTCCCATAAGGAACATTTTCTTAACTTCCTCCATAAGTATACCCATATATCTTTCAAGAGGTCAGGAGATCCTGCTAGATCTAAGAGGTGGTAGAAGAACATCAACTACTGGCATATGAATAATGGGTTCCTGAAGATCCATTGCTCTTTGCTCTTCAGAGACATTCTCTTCGAGCTCAACTAACCTCCCACAGCCACATCCTGGATAAATTATTTTTCTAGAAATATGGCATTCTGACTCACAATCACATTGTGATCTTATGAAAAATAGAAGTAGTATCCCATTGATTCTTTTGGATACCCTATAAAATAAGCTAATACAGATCTATCCTCTAATTTATCAGCCATCTATCTCTTGACATAGGTCAGACATCTCTAGGTCTTTAGATAACCTAGACTCGACTTCTTACCATGCCATATCTCATATGGAGTGGAAGGAACAGATTTTGATGGAATCCTATTCAATAGGTGAATTACAGTTAACAAGGCATGTCTCTAAAGATATAAGGATAAATCAGTGAAGCTCATCATGGATCTGACTATATCTAATAGGATTCTATTTCTCTTTTCGAATATCCCATTGAGCTGAGGTGCTTCGAAAAGAATCCACTGAGAGACTATACCGTTGTCCTTAAGATATCTAAAAAATTCTCAACTAAGATATTTACCTCCTCGATTAGATCAAAGAACTTTATTGGGTTTATCTATTTATTTTTCTACTTTATTTTTAAATTTTTTGAACCTTTCAAAGGCTTCAGACTTGTGTTTCATCAGATACACATATTTGTACCATAACAGATCATCGATAAAGGTGATGAAGTACCTATAAGCATCTTTGGCCTGCATATCAAATTGTCCACACACATCGATGTATACCAGGGCAACTAACATGATGGCCCTTTCTTCATATCCTACATAGGGTAACTTGGCCATTTTTTCTTGAAGGCAAGATTCACAAGCTGGGTATGATCCTGGATCAAGAGAGCTAAGGATCTCATCCTTTTTCAGTTTGTTTATTCTATCCTCTCCAATATGGCCTAATCTATGATGCCATAAGTACTTCTGATTAATTTTATCTTTGAGTCTCTTTTGACCTACGGCACTCACTCTTTGCTCACTCAAATTCACATTCGCATTAATATGCAAGTGATATAGACTATTAATTAAAAGACCACATGCAACTAATTTATTTTATAAATAAATAAAATAAAAGTCTTTATTGAAATTAAATTCAAAATTATCCTGTGTAAGCACAGACATGAAAATCAAATTCCAACTAGCTATAGGAACAAAATAACAATCTTTTAAATCTAATCTAAATTCTGACAGTAATTGAAGAGGATAAGTACCAATGACTTCTGCAACAACTTTTACTTCATTATCGATCTGAAAGATCATGTCACATTCTCTCAACCTTCTACCTTCTATTAGATCCTACATTGAGGTATATGTATGAGCACTTGAACCAAAGTCTAATACCCAACTAGAAGTAAAAAAAATCGTAAGGTTAGATTCAATTATGAGCATACCTTCTAGAGGTTTATCATCCTTCTTGATCTTTAGGCTCTCCAAATAGAGTGGATAGTTCCTCCTCCAGTGGCCATCAGCATCATAGTGGAAATACTTTTTCTTTGCTTTAGCCTTCTTTGGAATGTCCTTCTTTGGCTTGCTCTCTTTCTTTTGCTTCTTAGTTGATTTGTTCTTCTTCTTCCAACCAGACTTTTTCTTGATCGAAGAAGTCCGCTCTATAGGAAAAATAGTGTCCCTTGAACTCTTCAAGGTTTCCTTCATAGTGTCCAACATATTGACTAGTTCGGGTATAGTGCAATCAAGTTTGTTCATATGAAAATTTATAATAAATTGACTATATGAATTAGTAAGAGATTGAAGAATCAAATCCATCTACAATTACTTTTGCATATCGAGTCTGAGCTTTCCAAGCTCCTTAATATCCTTAATCATTGTCATACAGTAATCATGGACTGATTGTCTTTCGTACATCTTTAGATTGAAGAGTCTCTTGGACACTTTGAAGCATGCTGTATGGCTCTGCTCATCGTACAACTCTTGTAGATGAGTGATCATAATCCTGACAGTGGATATATACTCATACTGGCTCTGCAACTCATTTGTCATGGATGATAGCACATAGCATTTGACTGACTCGACTGTCTTCATCCATCCACTTTTCATAAGCAGTTCTTTACTCTATAGTAGTGTTGGGTATAAAATAACCCCAGCCAAAGTTTGTAAGAGGCCAACCCTCCCAAGACTCTTCCGACTTCCGACCTTGTGCGGTGTCTTTCTGAACTCCTCCAACTGTTCGAGCTTCTGCAGTACCATCTGAATTCCTCCAGCAGTCAACCTTCCACAGTGTCCTCCAAATTCCTCCAACGGACGAACTTCTATCGTACCCTTCGGACTTCTCCAATAATGAGCTTCTTCAGTCATCTATCGGACTGCTCCAAATGCTCTCTGGGCTTCACTATCAGTCAATTTTCTATAGTGATCGACTACTCTCTGAATCTTTTTCAGACTTTCTCCTACCACGATCGACTTTACTCCAAGCTTCTTTCGGAATTCATCAATATCTAGGCTTCTCCAGCAGCAGGACTTCTACAGTAACCAGACTCCATCTAAATTTCTACAGTGGTCGACCGCCTTTCGAATTTCATCCAAGCTTCTACAGTAAGCGAATTTCATCCGAACTTCTATTACAAGTGGACTTCAGCCGAGCTTCTATAATAAGTAGTCTCCATCCAGGCTTCCACGGCAATCGATCTCCATCCGAGCTTCTATAGTAAGCGGCCTCCTTCCGGACTTTTGCAAGAATCGAACTCCATCCGAACTTCTACAGCAGATGGATTTCAGAAGAACTTCTACAACAGATGGGCTCCAGCAGCCAAATTTCTACAGTGACCAACTGTCTTCGATGTCTTCCATACCTCTCCAGCCATCAACCTTCAACAGCACCAACCGAACTTCAACAGTGCCAACCAGACCCCTCCAATGGACAAATTTTCTCTAGACCCCTCCAGCGGTCGACCTTCCACAGTGTCCTCCAGACTCCTCCAGCAGACGAACTTCCACAACACCTTCCGAACTCTTCTATCGGTCAACCTTCTATAGCGCCTTCTAAATTCTGCTATCGGTCGACCTTCTATCGGATTCCTCATGCAACCGAACTTCTCCAACAGACAGTCTTCAGACAAGCTTCTACATCAGACAAATTTCAAATGGACTTCTCTAGCAATTGAACCCCAGTCGGATTTCTCCAACAGAAAGTTTTCGTCCGGACTTCTACAGTAGATGACTTCTGTCTGTAGCATCAACGCCTAAGGCACTCAACAATAGTTCACTCGTCAGCAACCTCGAAAACATCCGAGCTTCTCTTAGATTGCTGAGACAGAGAGCTATTCCACTCCACGAGACGTCCCAACCGAGCTTCAGTCATCCAGCCCGAACTCCCCGACAAGTCGCAACAACGGACACCACTCCACTCTTTGTAACAAACTCTACGTGGCCCCACAACTCTCCGACAAGTCATGACAACGGACACCACTACTCTCCATAACAAACTCCACGTGGCCCCGAACGGCCCACTACCAGGCAATTACGGACGTCACTGTCAATCGGTTATGCTCTTCCATCTATAAAAGAGACCCACCAGATATGTTCTCCTCTAAGCTCTAAGCACTATCTCTAAACTCTGCTAAAATCTCATTCGAGTGCTCCATTTTTGTTGAAGCAGAGTACTGACTTGAGCATCGGAGGATCTTGCCGGAGCACCTCCAACTCCAGTTTAGATTTTTCTTGCAGGTTCTGACAGTGGCTGTGATCCCCTCGACTCCAGCTTCTCCGACATCGGTGGAATTCTGCACCAACAGAATTGATGCTAGAGGAAGGGGGGCCTATATCTTCGCAGGACCCTTATTCTTAAAGGAGTACTCAATGGGACTGTCTCCGGTCATCTTCTTCGACATCTTCTTCTTCTTCTTCGACCAGATCCCAACCTGATGCCTCTCCGAAAGGCATCCACCAGGCGATCTACAGCCTCCCTGGCCAGATCTCAGCAAGATCCATCAGCTCCAACCTCGTCTCTAGTTTCCCAGGCTCCTCCTCCTCCGACAACGATAGTCGGCATGGAGCAATTCAACCTGCTAGTTCAGCAGGTCAGGGGCCTCACTAAAGTAGTGCAGGCCATGCAGCAACAGCCGCAGGCATCTGTGCAGTTGGAAAGAGCATCATCGGAGTTTCAGAATCCGACGATCGGGCGGTCCACTTGGGCCAATCATCCTGTATCTCCGAAAAGGGGAAACAGAGGGCAAAGAGCCCTCTATCTGATCATGATTCCACCCCCGGAGGGTCCCTACCTCCGTTCTACCAGAAGACCCTCGAGATTCATGATCGAGAGGATCTCCTAGATCAAAAGTTCTAAGAGATGAACCGATGGATCGAAGAGCTCCACCAGGCTCCCTCTGCTTACGATGAGGATATCTGTACTGACCCTCCTTTTCTTAAAAGATTATGCAGGAACCGACCCCGTCGAACTTCAAGCTCCCCCAATTTGAGAGCTACGATGGGACCTCAGATCCGATTGACTACCTGGAGGCCTTCCGGACAATGATGTTGCTCCATGGCGTGCCAGACACCATCCTGTGTCGAGCTTTCCCATCTACCTTGAAGGGAGCAGCAAGAAATTGGTACTCGACACTGAAGCCAGATACTATCTTCTCCTTTGATCAAATGAGCCACCAGTTTACGGCTCATTTCGTCAGCAGCCGACATCTCCGGAGAGGTTTGGAGTCCCTCATCAACATCAAGCAAAAGAAGAGAGAATCCATCCAAACTTATATCAACTGTTTTAACGCCACCATATTGGAGGTCCAGAACTTGGACCAATTAGTTACAATGGCCATCCTGAAGAGCGATCTTCAAAAGAATGACCTTCTATTTTTCTTGAAAAAAAAGTATCCCAGGGACTTCACTGATTTGCTGGCTCAGGCTGAAGGATATGCCCGAGCAGAGGAAGCCTTCAAGCTGAAGGACGAGGAGGCCGTGAAGGAGCGACAGGCGGGTGACTCCAGCAAGCCCATAACTGAAAAAGGGCCGAGTGAAGCTCGACCATATTCTCAAACTCCCCCCGAACACAAGCATGTCCGAACTCTCCCTCGAGCTCGTAGGCAGAGAAGCCTAGATCGCAGAGTTCGGTGGAGCTCTCCCCCAGGAAGATTCCACAACTATGCCCCTCTCAATGCTCCAAAAACTCAAGTGCTGATGGAGATCAGGGAGCAGCTGCCAAGGTCAGAAAGGATGCGCACACATCTCAGGAAGCACAACCCTGACATGGAGGTTTACGTGGATGACATGCTTGTAAAAAGCAAGTCCTCAATGAACCACGTCACCAATCCTGAAGAGACCTTCAGCACCCTCCAAAAATACAAGATGAAGCTGAACCCAACCAAGTGCACTTTTGGAGTAACCTCAAAAAAATTTTTGGGCTTTATGGTATCGGGGGGCGGGATCGAAGCAAATCCAAAAAAGATTCATGCCATCCAGAAAATGATCACTCCGAAGTCAATAAAGGAAGTTCAGCACCTTACTGAATCGCTTCGTCTCAAGGTCGGCCGAACGGTGCCTACCTTTCTATCAGACTCTCAAGCAGCCGAAGAACTTCTGTTGGATCACTGAATGTCAGCAAGCATTTAAAGAATTGAAGAACTATCTCGGCTCACCTCCACTATTGACAATGCCCGAATCTAGAAAGGAGTTGTTCCTGTACTTGACGGTCTCCCCTGTGGCTCTTGCAGCAGTTCTGGTTAAGGAAGAAGTAAAAATTCAACAGTCGATCTACTACATAAGTCAAGTATTGAGAGATACCAAAATCAGGTACACTAAGTTAGAGAAACTAACTTACACCCTATTGATTGCAGCCCGAAGGCTCCGACCTTACTTTCAAGGGCACACCATAACACTGCTCACCGACCAGCCGATTAAGGTAGTTCTACATCGAGCGAATGCTTCCAAAAGGATAGCGAAATGGGTAGTCAAGCTCACAAAATTTGACATCAACTATCGACCTTGGTCGATGACAAAAGCCCAGATATTACCAGACTTCATAGTGGAATGCACTATCCCAGAAGAAGCCAAACTTGAACAAGGTTAAGCTGACAACCCAGGGCTCCAGCCGAACTCCCCTGAGGAAAGAATAGATCTCCCTGATGATTTTTGGGCCCTCTATGTGGACGGTTCCTCCAACATGTCAAACGCGGGTGCGGGCCTGATCTTAGTCAATCCGAAAGGAATTATCGTGGAGTACGCATTGCGCTTCGAATTCCCTGCGATAAATAATGGAGCAGAATATGAAGCTCTGATTGCAGGACTGAAGATCGTCAAAGAATTAGAAGTAGATCGGCTCCAAGTCTACAGTGACTCCCAATTGGTGGTGGGACAAGTCAGCAAAAACTATGAAGCTCGAGAGGACAGTATGGCCAAGTATCTCAAAAAGGTAAAAGAGATCATCCCTACCTTTGGCAACTTTGACATCAAGCAGATTCTAAGAGCAGAAAATATCAGGACCGATCTTCTCTCCAAGTTGGCTACACTGGCTCTGACTGAACTACCAAAGAAAGTCCTCTTTGAAGTTCTAAAATATCCAAGTACGGAAGAACCACAGCTTGTAATGGAGATCAGCCATGAACCCAGCTGGATTGACCCACTGGTTGCATACCTCAAAGACGGGGTTCTTCTTCACGATGCAAAAGAAGCTCGAAAGCTTAGAAACTAGGCCTCCCGATATATCCTTTATGAGGGCAAGCTGTACAAGAGGTCATACTCTTTGCCCCTCCTGAAATATCTCCGGCCTTCTGAAGCTGACTTTGCCTTGTGGGAGGTACATGAAAGAGTTTGCAGAAGTCACCTGGGGGCCAGATCTTTATCCCACAAACTGCTCCAACAAGGTTATTATTGGCCTACAATGTACCACGATTCTATTGAATATGTCAGAAAGTGTGATCGGTGCCAAAGATATGCGAATATCCAAAAATAGCCCACCTCCGAACTTACACCTTTGAGTGCCCCATGGCCGTTTGCACAATGGGGGATGGATATCCTTGGACTTTTTTTCATAGCATCCGGACAGCGAAAGTTCCTCCTGATGGCAATTGACTACTTCACCAAGTGGATCGAAGCCGAACCTTTGGCAAAAATCATAGAAGCTAAAGTGCAGGACTTCGTCTGGAAGTCAATCGTTTGTAGGTTCGGCTTATCCAGAACTCTCATTACTGATAATGGATGATAATTTGCTGGAGCAAGATTTACTGAATTTTGTGACTTAAACATCTCCCATAACTTCACGTCAGTAGCCCATTCACAGGCAAACGGGGAAGCCGAAGTGACTAACAGGACTCTGTTGCAAGGAATCAAGGCGAGACTTGAAAAAGTAAAGAAAACTTGGGCAGACGAGCTTTATCATGTGTTATGGGCATATCGAACTATCTAAAGATTGCCTACGGGGGAGACCCCCTTTGCCTTAGCCTTCGGAACAGAAGTCGTTATCCCGATTGAACTAAAGCTTCTGTCGGTGCAAGTCATGGCATTCGACGAGCAGCGCAACTCACAGGATCTCAAGGCCAACCTCGATTTGTTAGAAAAAAAGCAGGAGATAGCTCAAGTTTGGATGGCAGCCTACAAGCAGAAAGCAGCCTGCTACTACAACTCCCGGGTCAAGAGCAAAGCCTTCAGAGTGGGGGACTTAGTACTTCGACAAGCCGCTGTTTCACAACCTCAGAACCAAGAAAAACTTGTCCCAAATTGGGAAGGCCCGTATGAAGTCAGGGAGGTAGTCCAGCCCGAAACATACTATCTAAAAGAGCTCAGAGGAGCGGACCTTCCGTGACCATAGAATTCGAAAAATTTATGAATGTATTATCGATAACTTTGCCTTAAATAAAAGTTTCATATTCGCATATCTTTTCTTTTGGCATAAGCTTATAATGACAGGGAGTAGCTCCTTCAGACAATCGAAACTAAGCATATCAGGAACAAGAGGAGAATCTCATCCCGACACAAACGAAGGTCCGGTTATTAAGAGATCGGATGGGGGGAGAGGCCCTCGCAATGGCCCTTATGCACCCCCACAGCCATGTTAGGAACAGGAGGAAAACCTTGTCCTAACATGAGCAAAGTCGAAGACCCGATTATTAAGAGATCGGATGGGGAGAGAGGCCCTCGCAACGATCTTTATGTGCCTCCACAGCCATATTAGGAATAGGAGGAGAACCTCATCCTAACATGAGCAAAGTCGAATACCTGGTTATTAAAAGATCGGATGGGAGGAGAGGTCCTCGCAACGGCCCTTATGCGCCCCCACAGCCATGTTAGGAACAGGAGGAGAACCTCATACTAACATGAGCAAAGTCGAAGACTCGGTTATTAAGAGACCAAATGGGGGGAGAGGCCCTCGCAACAGCCCTTATGTGCCCCACAGTCCTATTAGGAACAGGAAAAAAATCTCATCCTAATATGAGCTGAAATTGACTGTGTCAGGAACAAGATGAGAACCTCGTCCTGACACAAATGTAGACCTGGTCGTTTAAGACTGGATGAGGGAAAAAGCCTCCTCAATGGCTCCTTTACACCCCTACAACCTCGTTAGGAGCAGAGGGAAAACCCTCACCCAAATATTAAAAAAAAGGAGGAGAGAAAAAGAGAAAGCGACGAGCTACGTCAGAGATAAGAAAAAAATAAACTACATCTAAGACACAAGGGACCTCGTCTCAACGAGGAAGAAAACTCTTGTCAAAAATTCTCAGTCTCTAAGGGGAAACCCAACACTAGCAGGAGAAAATAGACTTCCTCAGAGTAACAAGAAGTTCGGGCCCTAAGCTCGAACATCGAGAGAAAGTGTCAAATTCGAATGGCCTCGAAAAGACCTTCGGTCATTAACAAAAAGGGTGAATCAACGCGACGATGATCAGGAACCTTCAAACAATATTGACATCGAATAAGATAAAAGACAAGAGAAGCTCGATAAATGACAACTCAGAGCAAGAATAGATAAGGTAATGAGAAAATTTTTTTTCATTTCAATAGTAAAGAGAGCATTACAAAAGCCTTTGAAGGCCAAAAAAAAAAACAACAAGAAAAGAAAAGAATACATGGAACAAAAGATAAAAGAAACTCTAAGGAAGCTCGACTTCTTCTGACTTTGAACTCTCGATTCCAGCCATTATCAGGGATTGCTTTAAGTTCTCAACTTCTTCTTCCAGTTCCTTCTTTCTTAACAGTATCTCCCGATACATTTGGTGAAACCACCGACTTTTGCCCTCTGATTTTCGAAGCCTCTTCCTCAGAACTTCGAACTCTGCTTCTACATCCTTGACCGCCTGCTGCTCATAGGCCAGCTAAATTTTCAGCCACTGCAGTTCGGCCTTCTCCTTCCCAAGGGCTACAGACAGTTCTTTCATGGTCCCCCTCAAGGATCGGAGCTCGTCGGAGCCTTAAACCGAAATGGCCTGGGCTCTTTCGGACAACTGCTTCTGAAGGTGAGCAACCTCGTCGGTCATCGTCTTGAGCCTCCTTCTATAGTTGTCTATTTGCCCGCACCAGCCAATTCGGTAAGTATTGTAATTTGTCTCAACGTCCTGTAGCTACTTCTGAAGGTCGGAGAATTTCTTTGACCAGCCCCGACCGTAGTCAGCCTTAGTTGGAAGCCAGGATGAGCTCCCTTCCAATTAGCCGATCTTCTCTCGTGCGGCCGCCAACTCGACCTCGAGGGAGCTGATCTTGGAGGCCTAAGTCCAAGATCGATTGCTGGTGTATTTCTGGAGTTCCTCAAGCTCCTTCTCGAAGTTGACCTTCTTTCAGCTGTAGTCCATGAAGTCCTTTTTGTGGAGGTTCCGAAGGCGAGTAACCTCCACGATGGCTTCCGAATGGCTCTTCCTCAGTCTGTGAAGTTCATCGTCCATCTTCTTTGATTTCTTCATTAGGTGACAAACTTCCCTTCTCAGATCCCGGATCATAGACTTTAAAAGAATCCCCTGCAGTAGGGGAAGAGCTTCGGTAGGGCACTATTGTCAGGAAACAAGAGCATCACAATGCAAATCATTGCAAGAAAAAAAAAAGAAAAAAGGAAGTAGAAGGGAAAAAAGGAGCTCTCTGTAAAGAGAAATCCGATTTCATTGATTGAATAATTCTTAAGTACAAGAGAAAGAGAAAAAAAAATTGTAACAAAGAAAAAGTACAAAATTAGAGGTCTTGGACCTCTGGAGCAGAAGTGGAGGAGCTCGGTGCCCCCAGAAGGTCGGTCACAGCAACTGTGGTAGTTGAAGAGGTCCCAGCTAAAGGGAGATCGGCAACAGATTTGGAAGGTCCGGCTTCATCGTCGGACGCTTCATTTGGAAAGCTGAGGTCGAGTTTGGGAAACTTCCTGACCATCTCCTCCTGGCAAAGCTCGAAGCCTTTGATAAAGGTGGCCTGGCCGAACTTGATATTCAGATCCCTCATCTTGAAGGAGGACTTGAACTCCTCCACTGCTTGGGCCCTTGCCTCTGAGACTAGGGTCGGGATCTGCTCCTTTAGCTTGGAGACCTCGGCCTCTACCTTCCTTCTTTCCTCCTCCAAAGCAGCCTTCAGATCTGTCGAAGTTTGTTCCTCCTTCTGGAGTGCCTCTTGGAGACTCGTGACTTCGGTGACCTTCTCCTTAAGACAGACGCCTCAGCCTGACGACCTTCCTCCACCTGGGCTGCTTCCTTCTTTGCATTTTTCATCGCCTCGATGTTGGCGATGAGCTATTGTCCAATCTGCAAGAGCGGCCAGAAAGTCAATATGAAAGCTAAGGAATGAACTAAGTGAAGAAGCGAAAGAAAGAAAAAAGTAAATCGGCCTACCTCATAAAAGGACCCCAGAGAGTTCCAAACCCACTGTTCAGGATCGGCATGGACGATCCCGTGGATGATCTCGAGCAAAATGCACCCGTCGACCAATCTTTTTATTAAATCTCTGTTGTTGAAGGAATTCTCCCTCGGATCCTCTTCGGAGCCGTTGGACCCTTCGATGGCGGCCCTGCTGCTGCTGATCTTGCGGGCCATCGTCTTCTTCCTTCTTTTCCTTTCGACCCCCGATGCCTCCTCAGGATGAGACTCTGGAGCAGGAACCTCGATCAGAGGGCTTCTTGAAGAAGCTCAGGGGACTACGGGTTCGATGTCAGAGGGGGCATCAACGACAATGGCCACCTGGGCAAGCACGGTCGAGCTTGTCTCCTGTACCCTCGCCTTCTTCGCCGACCCAGAAGTTACGGCACATTTTCTCTTGTGGGTCTTGAGACCCTTGGCTAGTATCTGAGCTGCATCTGCATCCATATCTGTAATGAAAAAAGATTGGCACAGATTAGAAATAGAATAAAAGAAAGAGGAAGCAGCGAATGACTTGAGAACGAAAAAATACCGACAGGGTTGAGAGGGCTCAGGCCGACATTGAATAAAAGTTGCTCCATCAGAAGGTCGGGGAGGAGAGGAGCTGGATAAGTTTTAAGTTTATTGGAGGCTTCAAGGTCATCCTTTCCCAGGCTAAAAGCCCGACGGATGGGTCCCTCAGGGAGCCCCAAGGGGGCAACCCCAGCATCAGGGTCGGGCATCGGATGTAGAAGTACCTCTCCTTCCAGTTGTGGATAGAAGAGGGGGCACCTTTCAGCAACCCCTTTCTACCAAACTGAGGGAAGAAGTACCACCAGTCCTTTGCCAAAGGGTGATGCTTAAAGGTATAAAAGTTTCTAAACAAGGGAAGAGTTGGTCGGACTTCAGCTAAATGACAGAGGGAAAGAAATCCTATCAGAAACCTAAAGGAGTTCGGCGCTACAGAAACTAGAGAAATGTTTAAAAAGTGAAAAAGAGCAACAACAAAAGATGGGAGTAGAAGTCGAAGCCTGGCGCAAAAGGCTTCCTAGTATAAACAAAAGTGGCCAGGGAGAGGGGCGCTAGCCCAGTCATTTGGCTCGAGAAGCTCAAGCTCATACTCCGGAGGAACCCCATACTGAATCCTAATCAGTGAGAGTTTGTCCGAGGTCAAAGAGCTAGGAATGGTGTCTGGTACAAAGATCAAACGAGGTCTGATCCTAAGTATGGATTCGTCTACAGTACTAAGATTTTTGGGGGCTGGAGCTGATGAACTTCTAGAACTGCTAGAGGAGGAAGTGTTGGAGGATATTTTGAATCAAATGAAAACCCCAAAAAATCCTAAAAAAATTGAAAAAAATAGGAAACAAGGCGCTCGCGGAGAAACTGAATGGGCAGAATGCAGAGGAGGAAAAATGGAAGAACAGCAAGAAAAAGAAGGATTTCGAAACTAACCTAGGCTGGTCCGAGAGGTGCAGGAGGGTAGTGAAGGCGATGGAGGTCGACCTGAAGGGCACCTAAGATCGAGAGGGATGCTGGAGGATGAAGCTCTCAGGGAAGAAAAGGAGACCGAAGAAAAATCTCAAACAAGGTGAAACCCCTGAAAGAGGAGGACGGATTTAAATAGACCTCAGGGTCCGATGCAATAATGATTGCAGATCTCCTTTGGCCGACCTACAACCACCGCGTGTCCCACTCATCATGGCAGACGACTGACGACTGACAGAATCATTATTGCGCCATACCTGAGACGACGCTCCAACAGAAATTTTGAAAAAAATCTTTTCGGATCGCCTTGATTTGAAAAGACTCCAGCACCGGCGTGCCAAACGCCAAAATATCTGAAAACAATCGAGTACGAAAATCAAAGGGGGCAACTTCGACTGTGAAAATTTCTCTATACTTCCTTCATTCGAAACTCAAACATGAAAGTAGGGGGACTAGTGTTGGGTATAAAATAATCCCAGTCGAAGTTCGTAAGAGGCCAACCCTCCCAGGACTCATCCGGCTTCCAACCTTGTGCGACGTCTTTCTGAACTCCCCGATCATCAGAGCTTCCACAGTACCATCCGGACTCCTCCAGCAGTCGACCTTCCACAGTGTCCTTCAGATTTTTCCAACGGACGAACTCCTATCGTACCCTCCAAACTTCTCCAATAATGAGCTCCTTCAGTCGTCTATCGGACTGCTCCAAATGCTCTCTGGGCTTCACTATCAGTCGATTTTCTATAGTGATCGACTACTCTCCGAATCTCTTTCAGACTTCCTCCTGTCATGATCGACTTTACTCCGAGCTTCTTTCGGACATCATCAATGTCTGGACTTCTCCAGCAGCAGGACTTCTATAGTAACCAGACTCCATCCAAGTTTCTACAGTGATCGACCGCCTTTCGAATTTTATCCGAGCTTCTACAGTAAGCGAATTCCATCCAAACTTCTATTGCAAGCAGACTTCAGTCGAGCTTCTACAATAAGCGATCTCCATCCAGGCTTCCACGGCAATCGGTCTCCATCTGAGCTTCTACAGTAAGCGGTCTCCTTCCAGACTTCTGCAAGAACCGAACTCTGTTCGAACTTCTACAGCAGATGGATTCCAGACGAACTTCTACAACAGATGGGCTCCAGCAACTGGATTTCTATAGTGACCGATTGTCTTCGATGTCTTTCGTACCTCTCCAGCCATCAACCTTCAATAGTGCCAACCGAACTTCAACAGTGCCAACCAGACCTCCAACAGACAAATTCCCTCTGAACCCCTCCGACAGTCGACCTTCCACAGTGTCCTCCAGACTCCTCCAGCGAACGAACTTCCACAACACCTTTCGGACTCTTCTATTGGTCAACCTTCTATAGCGCCTTCCAAATTCTACTATCGATCGATCTTCTACCAGATTCCTCATGCAACCAGACCTCTCCAGCGAACAGTCTTCAGACAAGCTTCTACATCAGATAAATTTTAGACGGACTTCTCTAGCAATCAGACTCCAGCCGAATTTTTTCAACAGAAAATTTTCATCCGGGCTTCTACAGCAGATGACTTCTGTCTGCAGCATCAACGCCTAAGGCACCCAACAACAGTTCACCTGTCAGCAACCTCAAAAATATCTGAGCTTCTCTTAGATTGCTGAGACAGAGAGCTATTCCGCTCCACCAGACGTCCCAACCGAGCTTCAGCCGTTCGATCCGAACTCTCCAGTAAGTCGTGACAACGGACACCACTCCATTTCTGTAACAAACTCCATGTGGCCCCACCACTCTCCGACAAGTCACGACAATGGACATCACTACTCTCCATAACAAACTCCACGTGGCCCCGAACAGCCCACTACCAGGCAGTTACGGACATCGCTATCAATAGATTACGCTCTCCCATCTATAAAAGAGACCCTCCAGATACGTTCTCCTCTAAGCTCTAAGCACTATCTCTAAACTCTGCTAAAATTCTATTCGAGTGTTTCATTTCTGTTGAAGCAGAGTACTGACTTGAGCATCTAACTCCGATTTAGACTTTCCTTACAGGTCCCGACAGCGGCTGTGATCCTCTCGACTCCAGCTTCATCTGCATCGCGGAATTCTGCACCAACAAATTTCAAAAGAAACCATTGTGACTAACCTCAAAGGATCTAAGTTAGCTTAGGTACCTAAGGTTAAAATTGATCTCATGTGTGCAGGTGTGTCTTGCATCCGAAGCAATAAAAAGAAGTGGTATCTAATAGTGGATGCTCAAGACACATGACAGGTGATGAATCACAATTCATCATATTGGAAGCCAAGAATGGAGGGATGGTCACCTTTGGAGATAATGGCAAATGAAAAATCATCGGTATCGGTAACATTGATTTACTCCCTCCACTTGCATTGAAAATATTTTACTTGTAGATTGTCTAAACATAACCTGTTAAGTACTAGTCAATTGTGTGATAAAGGTTACAAAGTAGTTTTTGAATCAGCTATGTGTATTGTAACTAGTCCCACTGATGCTAGCACTAGATTCATTGGACATAGGCATGGCAATGTTTACATATTGATTTGGATAATCTCTCTTTACAAAGCATGCAATATCTTATGGCCATGAATGTTAAAATTAATGAGACTAGTTGGCTTTGGCACTGTAGGCTTGCACATATTAGTATGCACACACTTTCAAAAATCATTAAAAAGGATTTGATTTTTGGTTTGCCAAAAATTAGTTTTCATAAAGATAAAATATGTGATGTATGCCAATTAGGTAAACAAACAAGAGTTTTCTTTAAATCTAAAATATTATTTCAACTTCTAAACCTCTAGAACTCTTACATATGTATTTATTTAGTCCTACAAGGACAACTAGTCTAGGAGGAAAAATATATGATTTTGTAATCATTGATGATTTTTTATGTTTACTTGAATTTTATTTTTAGCTTCTAAGGATGAAGTATTTTCTGCATTCTCTAAGTTTTATCAAAAAATTTTAAATAAAAAATATTTACACATTATTTCTATTCGAAGTGATCATGGAATTGAATTTGAAAATAAAGACTTCGAAAAATTTGTGATAAAAAAAATATAGATCATAACTTTTCAACACCTAGAACATCACAACAAAATGGAGTAGTTGAAAGAAAAAAATAGAATACTAGAAGAAATGGCATGTACCATGCTACGTGAAAGCAAGCTCCCAAAGTACTTTTGGGCAAAAGCAATTAACACAGCATGTTACATTCTAAACCGTGCCTTAATAAGATCAATTTTAAAGAAAATACCTTATGAACTATGGAAGGGTAGAAAGCCTAATATATATTATTTTCATATTTTTTGGTTGTCGGTGTTTTGTTTTGAATAATGACAAAAATAATTTAGACAAATTTGATGTTAAATCTGATGAAGCTATCTTTCTTGGCTACTCCACTTCTAGTAAAGCTTTTAGAATATTTAACAAAAGATCACTAGTAGTGGAAGAGTCAATTCATGTTATTTTTTATGAAACTAATGACCTTCCATCAAGGAAGAGAGAGGATGCTGATGATGCAGGTATCATAGAAGATGGAATGAAGGAGCTCACTCTAATGACTCGGATCAACAAAATAAGGATCAGATGGATGAAAACACAATGATCAGAATATTTAAGAGCAACCTCAAGACACAGGTAATCTTCCAAGGAAATGGATGTATGTCTACAATCACCTTAAAGAATTAATAATTGGTGATCCAACATAAGGTGTAAGAACTAGATCTTCTCTTAGAGATGTTTGTAGTTATGTAGCTTTGTTTCTCACTTAGAACCTAAAATAATAGATGAAGCTGAAAAAGATAATAATTGGATAATTGCCATGCAAAAAGAATTAAATCAATTTGAAAGAAATAATGTATGGACATTAGTTGCAAGACCTAAAAATCACCCAATAATAGGAACCAAATAGATATATAAAAATAATTAGATGAAGATGAAAATATTATAAAAAATAAAGCAAGATTAGTTACTAAAGGATATAATCAATAAGAAAAAATTGATTTTGATGAAATATTTACTCCTGTTGCTAGACTAGAAGCTATAAGAATGCTACTTATTTTTGCTTACTTTATGAATTTTAATTTATTTCAAATAGATGTTAAGAATGCTTTTCTAAATGGTTATATTGCTAAAGAGGTTATGTTGAACAACCTCCTGATTTTGAAAATCATAAATTTTCAGATCATGTATGGTGCGGACACCAGAGCCATCAAAGTCGACAACATGATTTAAATTCGATTTGGATCAAAGAAACCTCATTAGATTGATTCTACTTTAGTTATTTATTTTCAGTCAATAAATTTTTAATGCATTTAGCTTTGGGTCCATAGGGCCATACTTGGATTTGTCTACGTCACCTTTGGAGCCACCACTCTCCACATGTCAAGAGAAGAAATATGCATGTCAGTGTGTGCCATGCTCATGTCAAGTTGTGTCAAGCATCAAGCACCCACATGGAGTTTCATTTCTTCCCTAGAATTCTTTAAGAGTTCTTGGCTACTTACTTATTTTGTTGAGGGCTGATTTCTTTCCCATGGTAGATTATTTTATCACATATAATACTTTACTTTTTTTGTGGAGGGCTGATTTCTTCCTTGTAAAAGGTAAGAGATTCCTAAAGAAATAGGACCCTTAGAGTCCTATATAAATCCTTGTATCTTTCATGAAGAGGATAATGAATAATTTTACAAACTTCACAAATACTTGTGTTAATCGCTCTGAGAGGGAGAGAGTGTGAGACCCAAAATTGCCCCACAAAGGGAGGGTGTGAGGCCCACTTTCTATCCTACTCCTTCTACTTAAGATCCGATGTTCCTGCGACTCTGATTCGACTCCACCATCTACCCATGCAAGCCTATTATGCCAAGAGAAGATCTGTCTCCTCTAGAATTTTTATCCATCATGCTGAGAGGGAGTGATTTCTTATTCTACAGATCATATGTTGTCAAGGATCTTCGTTCCTTAACAATTGATCTTTGTTTTATTTTTAATTCGATGTTGGTAAAGACTTAGTTCTTTATCGATGGATCTGTTTGATTAAAAGATTAAGAGCCCTAATCATAGTAGTTTCTTAACTACCACGATCTAGATTCTTATCATCTTCTTGGATTTTTCTCACAGATTTAATATTTTATTTTTTCTCGTTTCATTCATATTTCTTTTTGTATTTACTCGTGAGCATATTTAATTTTACTATCTATTTATAAAATTCTCTATTGCTAGTTGTTTACTGATCTCTCGAATGGCATTCATCTGTATCATTTAGATTAATCTCGCTTTAGTCTCGTATCAATCAATCACGCCTCCTGAGCAGAGTATAGGAAACTATACTATCTGTCCTAGGAATAATGAGCCCTGATCAGACATGATTTGTTGTTGATGAACAGAAGAGAGCTTGATCATTAAGATTGATTTTCTTTTTCTCTCTCCTTTATGATTATCCCGCATCAATTTAGTATCAGAGCCGGTTGATTAGGGCTTTAGTTTAAATTCAGTAATTTAAATTTTCATAAGTTAAATTTTTGCACTCTAAATTTCATATTCAAGCATTTTAATTTTTATTACACCTTATTTCTGCATCCTAGAGTTGCATGACCACTAAATCAAGTACCTGGTACCAATATCTTACTTCTCCACCCAACACCAATATGGATCCCAATATAGCAGCCATCATTAATGCTCTGACTGAAAAATTTGATGACATGAAAAATTTTATGAAAGTCATGGATAAGAAAATAGTGGTATTGGAAGAAGCTAGGCAGAAACAACCTGAACCTGAGTCTCTCCGACTACCTATAGGACAAAGAGGTAGGAATCTAGAACTTGATCGACCTATAGGGGCATACTCGCACCATAACCAGTTCGATCAAGATGAGCATATTCTTAGGAATTGAAGGTCGAAGCCCCAAGTTTTGATGGTTGTCTAGATCTGAGAAAGTACCTAGATTAAGAATCAAATATGGACTACTATTTTGGATGGTACAAAATGTCTGAAGCAAGGAGAGTTAGGTTTGCTAGGATGAAATTGGTTAGGCAAGTCCGACTTTATTAAAAAAATGTTGAGCGTCTTCTTAATCAGAGAAGATAAGATCTGATAGAAACCTAGGATGAGATGAAGGAAAAACTCAGAGAGAAGTACCTCCCCACCTCTTATCAACAAAGACTTTTAGATCAATGCAGAGGCTTACTCAAGGGAATAGATCAGTCACCGAGTATATCACGAGGTTTGATGAATATCTCATGAGATGTGGAGTAGCCGAAGATAAGGTTGTATCTTATCTAGATTTAGAGCTGGATTACGAGAGGATATTCAGTGTGAGCTTTTTCTGCGAGAGGCAACCATATTGGAACAAGCTTATCAACTTGCCTTAGACTTTGAGAGATTTTCTACATATTCGACTCCCCTCATCCTAAACCCAGCAGAGTAATCCCTTCTGGATCGAGACCTAATATTAATCAAACTTTTAGTAATGGACCTCCACTTACAAATCCTATTGAGAGAAAAGAAGATAAAAGAAAAAGAGCTATAGGAGAGTTATCAAAAAAAAAGTTCTCGATCCCATTGCTTCAAGTGCCATGGTTACGGTCATTTTGCTGCACAATGCCCCAACCGATCATTATTCATAGAAGAATTAGAAGGAGAAACTCTAAAAAAATATTGAGGAGAAAGTTTATGAAGCTGATCCAAATTTAGCTGAGTAATTTGAGAGTATTAAGGACATCCTAGGTTATGCCACACTCGAGTCAGACCTTAGGCTTGGAGTCGTTACGTATGTCCTAGCATAAACTAAGAAAAGTGAAGACTAGCGTAGGACCTCTATTTTCTATACCTTCATAAAATTTGGCGATAAAATTTGTAAGGTGATATTGATAGCGGTAGCTGTATCAACGCCATCTCCACCGACACGGTTAAGCGATTAGAATTAACTCCTGTGGATCATCTCAGTCCATACCATGTATCTTGGATTGATTCCTCTTTTATTTCCATCAAATTTAGATGTCGTGTGCCCATCTACCTTCATTCCTATCAGGATCATGTGTGGTG